>NC_054468.1:233107540-233300040 GCF_017639515.1 Carcharodon carcharias
CTATGGAGGGAGAGGGTGAACAGCCAATGGTCGTAGCCCACATTCATACCAGCGACATAGCCAGAAAGAGGGACGTGGTGCTGAAGTCAGAATTGAGGGAGCTAGGTAGGAAATCAGCAAGCAGGACCTCAACGTTCATAATCTCCAATTACTCCCAGTGCCACAGGCAGGTGACTGTAGAAACAGGAGGATTAAGCCATTTGAATGCACGGCTAAAAAGATACAGGAGGGAGGGCTTTAGATTCTTGAGACATTGGGACTGGCTGTGGGGAAAATGGGACCTGTACAGGCCAGGCGGAGCTGAGATTGAGTTCCTTACAAGGCATTTTGCTACTGCTACTGGGGAGGTTTTAAACTAATTTGGCAGAGATGTGGGAGCCAGGAGATGGTATCAGAGCAGAATACCAAGTAACACACACCACTGGAAGATTGGTCACACTAGAGTAGGGAATAGTAACTTGCTGAAAAAAGAGAGAGACATGTCAAAGCTTTTTGTCCTGCACTTATCAGGACACTTTGCAAGAATACTAATATTAGAGGAAAACAGCAATTTATATTGTGTGAGCAGAGAGTGCTGATTGGTTGGCAAGTGGACTAGAGGTGTTATCATGGACACTGCAGCAATTGATTGCGACTGACAGTTAACTGCCAAGCATTGTTTGAAATTTAAACCAGGCAGCTTGACCCTGATTGGCATTGCTTGGCAGTTAACTGCCTGTCACCATCAACTGGTGCATTCTCAATAACAACTGTCTCTACCAAATTAGAGTCCACTTGCCAACCAATCAACATTCTCTTCTCATACAGTATAAATTGTTGTAGTCCCCATATATTTGTATTCTTGCGAAGTGTCCTGATGAGTGCAAGACGAAAAGCATTGACATGTTTCTCTTTTTTCAGCAATACTCAAGTTCTGTACTACCAAATGACAAATAGTAACTTATTGGGTGGGATCAGAGTAAGGGAGAAAGTAATCAAGTCTAAATCAGGGTTAATGTGCATGTATGTGAATGCATGGAATTTGGTAAATAAGACTGGTGAGTTATCGGTGCAGCTTGCCGTGCAGAAATATGATGGCGATAACAGAGACCTGGCTCAAAGAAGGGTAGGACTGGGTGCCAAACATTCCTGGGGATACAAGGTGTTCAAAAAAGATAGGGAAGGAAGGAGATGGAGGGAGGTGGCAGTAGTGATTAAGGAGAGCATTGCAATGCTGGAGAAAGAGTATCCCCAGAGGAATCAAGGACAGAATCAATTTGGCTAGAGATAAGAAACAAAAAAGGTACAATTACATTGCTCGGTGTCGTCTCTTAGCCGCCTACTAATGGGAAGGATGTTGAGGAACAAATTTGCAAGGAGATTACATAGAAGTGCAAAAATTATAGAGTAGTTATAATGAGGAACTCGAATTATCCAAATATAGGCTGGGATGGTCTTAGCGTAAAGGACAGAGATGGGCAAGAGTTCCCAGAGTGTGTTCAAGAAAATCTTCTGCAGCAGAATGCTTCCAGTCCAACGAGAAAGGAGGCACTGCTAGACCAGATTCTTGAAAATAAGGTGGGCCGATTAGATCAATTGTCAGTGGAAGAACATTTAGGAGACAGTGATCATTGTATCATAAGGGTTTAGGCTGACTATGGAAAAGGACAAAAGAAAATCCAGAGTAAGAGTAATTAACTGGGGGAAAGCCAACTTCAATGCGGTAAGAGCAGATCTGGGCTGAATAAACTGGAGTCAAAGTTTGGCAGGGAAAATGGTATCTAAGTAATGGGCTACCTTCAAACTAGAGATGGTTCGGACACAGCCATGGTATATTTCCTCAAAAGGGAAAGGTAGGGTAAACAAACCCAGAGCTTCCTGGATGACAAAAGAGATAGAAATTAAGATAAAGAAGAAAAAGTGGCTTATGACAGGTGTCAGGTAAAAAATACAATTGTGAACTAGGCTGAATATAGACAGTTCAGAGGGAAGGTGAAAAGGCAAATAAGAGAAGCAAAGAGGGAGTATGAAAAGAGACCGGCAGCTAACACAAAAGGGAACCCCAAAGTTTTCTATCAGTATATAAATAGTAAAAGGGTGGTAAAAGGAAGAAACAGGGCTGATTAGGGGACCAAAAAGGGGATTTACAGATGGAGGCAGGGGCCAAAGTTGAAGACTTAAATTAATGCTTTGCACCTGTCTTTACCAAGGAAGAAGATGTTACTCAGGCCATGGCGAGAGAGAAGAGGCAACTCAGACACTAGAAGGGTTTACAGTTGATATGGAGGAGGTATTGGATGGGCTGTCTCTACTTAAAGTTGATAAGGCACCAGGACTGGATCACATACATCCAAGGATAATGAGGGAAGTGAGAGTGGAAATTGTGTAGCTGCTGGCCAAAATTTTTCAGTCTTCCTTAGACTCAGGGGCAGTGCCAAAGAATTGGAGAATTGCTAAAGTTACCCATCTTCAAAAGAAGTTGTAATGATCAGCCCGGCAGCAACAAGCCAGTCAGTTTAACTTCAGGAAGACATTTAGAAACAATAATTTGGGACATAATTAAGTCACAGGAAAGTCAGCATGGATTTATTAAGGGAAAATTGTATTCAACTAATTTGCTGGTGTTTCCTGAAGAGGTAACAGAGAGGGTTGATAAAGGTGATGCTGTTGATGTGGTGTACATGGACTTCCAGAAGGCATTTGATACAGTGCCGTATTGTGAGCAAAATTATAGCTCGTGGACTAAAACCGACAGGAGCAATGTGGATACAAAATTGGCTAAGTGACAGGAAACAGAGAGGAGTGGTTAATGGATGTTTTTCGAGCTGGGGGAACATTTGTAGTGGAGTTCCCCAGGGGATCAGTGTTGGGACCCTTGCTTTTCCTGATATATATGAATGATCTGCACCTTGGTATAGTGGGCACAGTTTCAAAATTAGAGGATGATACAAAACTTGAAGGCATCGTAAACTGTGAGGAGGATAATTTAGAACTTCAAAAGGACACAGACAAGTTGGTGGAGTGGGCGGACAAGTGGCAGATGAAGTTCAATGTGGAAAAATGTGAGGTGATTCATTTTGTTAGGAAGAAGGGTACAACTCTAAAGGAGGTGCAGGAGCAGAGGGACCTAGATGTATATGTGGATTGAAGGTGGCAGGACAGGTTGAGAGTTTAATTAGGTTGAGTGTATGATTAATAAAGCATACAGTATTCTAGACTTTATTCATAGGGGCATAGAGTAGATAAAAGCAAGGAGGTTATGTTGAACTTGTATAAGGCACTAGTTCAGCCTCAGCTGGAGTATTGCATCCAGTTTTGATACCACACTTTTGGAGGATTGCACTCATTGGAGAGAGTGCAGAAAAGATTCACGAGAATAGTTCCAGGGATGAGGAACTTCAGATACCTAGATGTTTTGGGGAAGTTGGTACTGTTTTCCTTGGAGAAGAGAAGACTAAGAGCAGATTTGGAAGAGGTATTCAAAATCATGAGGGGTCTGGAGAGAGTAGATAGGGAGAAACTGTTCCCATTGATGAAAGGATCAGGAATCAGAGGGCAACGGTTTAAAGTAAATGGCAAAAGAAGCAAAAGCGAAATGAGGAAAAGCTTTTTAACACAATGAGTGGTTAAGGTCTGGAATGCAGTGCTTGAGACTGTGGTGGAGGCAGGTTCAACTGATGCATTCAAGAGGGAATTAGATGATTATTTGACAAGAAATGATATGCAGGGTTACAGAGTGAAGGCAGGAGAATGGCAGTAAGTGAATTGCTCATTCAGTGAGCTGGTGCAGACTCGAAGGACTGAATGGCCTCTTTCTGCAATTTTTCTGTAACAATTGTGTAATTCTGTGAGCTGAGTGACTTGCTAGGCCACTTCAGGGGGCAACTAAGGGCCAACAGTGTCAATGTGGGACTGGGGTCCCATGAAGGCTCAGACTGGGTAAGGACGGTAGGTTTCCTTCCCAATCGGACATTAGTGAACCAGTTGAATTTTTACCTTCATTGATGCTGCTGTTTATTGCCAGATTTCCTTTTAACTGAATAGCAATTCTCAAACTCCCTGTGATGGGTTTTTAACTCTTGTTATCTGGAAGAGGCGGTGGGAGACAAATTGGGATTCTGCAAGTTGAAATCCATGGTTTTAATTTGCCATTTTTTCCTTTTTACTTCTATCTGCTCTTTCAAGTGGATATTAAAGATCTCAGGGTGCTATTTCGAAGAAGGGCAGGAGAGTTGTCCCTGGTGTTCTGGCCAATATTTATCCCCCAGTCAACATCACTAAAAATACAGATCATCACATTGCTCTTCATTGGCTGTTAAGCACTTTGGGACTCTGTGGGTTGGCACCCCAATAGTACAGCACTCCCCCAGTAATTCACTGGGAGTGTCAGCCTGGATTTTATGCTTAATTACCATTTGACCTTGTTAGCTTTAAGTGTGGGGAAAAATGCAACATATGAAAGTTGTGCTGAAATTGGGTTGGGGGGTTAGGTATGACCATTCATCCTTGTTAAGTGGATTTTCTAGCTGACTTGGCTTTATTTTTATCCCAAACTTTAACATTGTGCCTGGCAACTGATTGTAAGATAGTCCTGATTGTAGCCAATTTTGAGATTGTTATTCACTGACTTTTGGGATATTTAGAATAATGTAAGTAAGGGAAAAAAAGGGATTAATTAATGATCTCATAGCGAAGGTGCCCCTAGGTAGCAGCTTGAATTTTACATTCAGTTTGAGGGAGAGGGGTCCAAGACTATGTTTTTAAACTTAAATAAGGGCAATTATGAGGGCATGAAAGCAGAGCAGGCTAAAGTGAATTGGCAAATTAATTTAAGGGATAGATCTATAGAGATGCAGTTGCAAACATTTAACGGGATATTTCAAAATGCACAGAATAGATACATTCCAACAAGTAAATAAAGGTCCAAGGGACATTCACATAGTCCATGGTTAACTAGAGAGGACAAAGATAGTATCAAACTTAAAGAAAAAATATATAATTATGCAAAGACAGGTGAAAGGCCCGAGGATTGGACAGAATATAAGGAACAGCAAGGGATGACTAAAAGATTAATAAGGAGGGAAAAATTAGAGCACAAGAGAAAACTAGCCAGAAATATAAAAACAGATAGAATTTCTATAAATATGTTCAAAAGAAACGAGTTAACAAAGTGAGCGTTCTTTCCTATAGAAAGTGAGTCTGGAGAATTGATAATGGAAAACAAGGAGATGGCAGATGAATTGAACAGGAATTATGCATCAGTCTTCATATTAGAAGATACAAGTAACATCCTAGAAGCAGCTATAAATCAGGAAATAAATCAGGGAAAGGAGGGAGGAACTCAGGAAAATTACAATCACCAGGGAAGCGGTACTGAGTAAATTGCTGGAGCTGTGGGCTGACAAGTGCCTGAGTCCTGATGGACTTCATCCTACTGTCTTAAAAAAAGTGGCTAGTGAGATAGTTGATGCATTGGTTTTAACTTTCCAAACTCCCTAGATTCAGGAAAGACTCAATTAGATTGGAAGATAGTAAATACAATTCCATTATTCAAAAAGGGAGGGAGACAGAAAGCGGGAAACTACAGGCCAGTTAGCTTAACATCTGTCATAAGGAATATGTTAGAAGCTATTATTAAAAAAGCTATAGCAGGGCATTTGGATAAGTTCAAGGTAATCAAGCAGAGCTAACATGGTTTTGTGAAAGGGAAATCGCGTTTAACCAACTTACTGGAGTTCTTTGAGGAAGTAACGTGCTCTGGATAAAGGGGACTAGTAGGTATACTGTACTTAGATTTCCAGAAAGCATTTGATAAAGTGCCACAGCAAAGGTTATTGTGGAAAATAAAAGCTTATGGTATAGGGAGTAATATATTGGCATGGATAGAAGACTGGCTGTCTAACAGGAAGCAGAGAGTAGGCATAAACGGGTCTTTTTCTGGTTGGCAGGATTTAATGAGTGGTGTGCCACAGGGATCAGTGCTGGGATCTCAACTGTTTACAGTTTATATAAATTACCTGGACGAAGGGATGGTTGCCAAATTTGTTGATGACACAAAGATAGGTAGGAAAGTAAGTTGTGAAGAGGACATAAGGAAGCTACAAAAAGATATAGATAGGTTAAGTGAGTGGGCAAAGTTCTGGCAAAAGGAGTATAATGTGGGCAAATGTGAAATTGCCAATTTTAGCAGGAAGAATAAAAGAGAGGCATATTATCCAAATGGTGAGAAGATGCAGAGGGACCTGGGTGTCTTAGTGCATGAATCACAAAAGGCGAGTATACAGATACAGCAAGTAATTAGGGAAGCTAATAGAATGTTAGCATTTATTGTGAGGGGAATTGAATACAAAAGTAGGGAGGTTAAGCTTCTGTTATACAGGGCACCAGTGAGACCACATCTGGAATACTGTGTACAGAATTGGTCACCTTATTTAAGAAAGGATGTAAATTCATTAGAAGCAGTTAAGAGAAGGCTTAGCAGACTAATACCTGGAATGGCTGGGTTGTCTTATGAGGAAAGGTTGGTCAGACTGGGCTTGTATCCACTGGAGTTTAGAAGAGTAAGAGGTGATTTGACTGAAACATGTAAGATCCTGAGGGGACTTGACAGGGTGGATATGGAGAGGATGTTTCCTCTTGTGGGAGAATCTAGAACTAGGGGTCACTGTTTAAAAATAAGGGGTCGCTCATTTAAAACAGAGATAAGGCAAATTTTTTTTCTCTGAGGGTCGTGAGTCTTTGGAATTCTCTTCCTGAAAAGATGGTGGAAGCAGAGTCTTTGAATATTAAGGCAGAGGTGGAGAGATTCTTGGTAAGCAAGGGGTGATAGGTTATCGGGAGTAGGCAGGATGCAGGTTTGAGGTTTCTATCAGATCAGTCATGATCTTATTAAATGGCTGAACAGGCTCGAGGGGCTGAATGGCCTACTCCTCCTTGTTCATATGTTCGTAAAACCTCTTTTGAGACAGTCACTTTCAAACCCTTGGTATCTGCAAACATATGTCACCAAATGGCATTTGAACTGGGTTTGACCTTGAAAGCTACATTGGTCCCATCCCAATGGGGAGCATTTGCAAAGTGACGCAGAGTTGGGTTCGCAGCTGAGTACAAAGGTTTTTTCTGCCCCCTCAGGTGGATATAAAAGATCCCAAGGCACTATTTGAAGAAAAGGAGAGTTTGCCCAGTTTACTGACTATTACTTTCCTCAAGCAAAACAAATTATCTGGTCATTTATCTTGGTGCTGTTTTTGGGATCTTGCTGTGCATCGCCTGGTAGTCGTGTTATCCTGAATCTCAAATCGCGAAACTTTGATAGTTCTTTGACAATGTAGCTTTTCGGAATGTTGCGAAAAGTGATATGTAAAATACAGGCCATTTCCTTTATCTCTCTTGGTGTGGAATGTCAAGTAAACCTAGAATCATAGAATGATCACTGTACAGAAAGAGACCATTTGACCCATTGTGTCCACTGGAGTTTAGAAGAGTAAGAGGCGATTTGATTGAAACATGTAAGATCCTGAGGGGACTTGACAGGGTGGATGTGGAAGAGCAGCTCAGCTAGTCCCAAGCCCCATCGTATGACACATTTCCCTTCTGGTTATGTCATGCTGACATGCTTAAAAGCATATTACAACAAGATACCACTGACAGGACCAGCATTTGTTGCCCATCCCTAATTTCCCTTGAACTAAGTGGCTTGCTTGGCCATTTCAGAGGGAAGTTAAGAGTTAACCACATTGCCCTGGGTCTGGAGTCACATGTAAGCCAGAACAGGTAAGGATGGCAGATTTCCTTCCCTAAAGAGGATTAATGAACCAGATAGGTTTTTACAACAATCGGTGATAGTTGTCATGGTTACCATTACTGAGACTAGCTTTATATTCCAAGTTTATTATATTTTAAATTCATTAATTAAATTTAAATGCCACCAAAAATGCCATGATGCGATTTTGAATATGTGCTGTTGAGTAGGGTCAGCTTGGACATTTGGTTTTATGATGACCACTGGTGTGTGGGAATGACTAATCTGTAATAAACAAATGTATTCCCCACATCCCAGCGAGCCAACTTCCTGTCAGTTCTATGAGCCTTTAGCTGATGAACTCTGATACACAATCCTCTTGCCAAATGCCTTCAGAAAGTACAAACTGTTTATATCCATAGAGATAGTCTGTGTGTGCTTCACTTGATCGCTACATAAAAAGGCTATGACATTCTGCCTTCAGCAACAAGCAGTCTATTCCAAACATCCTGTGGACTATGGGCAGTCCTGGGTACTGGGCTCATGCAGTTCTCTTCCCAGAACTGGCCCATTAGTTAGCTAAGAGAACACAATTGATATATTCATTCTGAGGATCAGGGTGTTACTGGCAAGGCTGGTTTTTATTGCCCACCCCTGAGAAGATGGCAGTCACTTTTGTTATGATGTGGCAGATGACGTGTGCCAGTTGGATCAAATCCACGTGGGAAACCTGATCACGCAATCACAGCTGTTTCGCAATTTATTTTATTTCAAGATGCTTGCCTTGAATTCAGAAGTAATAAGACTTCCATGACTTCAGAGGTTTTTTGAAAACCAAATTAAACATTTATTAACAAAAGATTTCAAGCACATACGTAGATCTACAAATTACCACTATAATAACTCCTAAAACCCCAAATTAATCTGAGTCCCGGTTACACCTCTGTTAAAGAAACAGTAAAAAGCAGATTTAAACAGACTAGGCAAAGTAACACGATACCCTGGACAGTGGAATTCAAAGTGAGTTTTCTCAGCTTCGGCTCCTGTAGACAGCAACTTGATGCACAGAGGCTGGAGACTTTTCATGCTTGTGTCAATTCTAAGAATGCCTTCTCCTCCTTGACACACAACCTCATTCTCCTTTACACATGTTTTCCTCTTTTATTGCAAATTCCATTGTTCCATATGTCTTTGGAACTTTACCTTTCTCATAATATAAATCTTTCATAGTGCTCATATTATCAGTAAGCTTTGGGAAAAATGAACACACTGTTTGGCTTAGCCTCTGTTGGCTATGTGTAACATCTTACCATCTCTTTGAAATTCAAACCAACCTAATTTATCTAAAAATGCAAATTTTTCTTACACCTCGCGATCTAAAACTTCAGCCATGTTTGAATATTTAGCATTTAAAACCTAGTTTCTTTTTGATGCAACAAAGCCTCCAGACCAGCTGTCTCCAATTCCATTAAATCACACACACACACACACACACACACACAGACACACACACACAGAGAAACTATCCAAACCCCACTATTAGCCTACCTTTACAATAAATCACAATTTTATGAGAATTATTATGTTTACATGACATCTTCCTGAACCTTTCGTTGAGGTCTTATACAATGAAGTGGCCATTCCAGAGGACTGTTAACAATCGATCACGTTTCCCACTTTTTTTTAAATAATAATATAGAGGATGGCAGTGAATCGAGATGACTAGAGAGAACACACGGTGAGGGAGGAAAATTGAAATTGCTAAATGATTCTATTTAAAATTAAAATAGTTCTGTTTATGACGTTGAACATTTCCCAATCTAACCCTTCTCCTTTAGTATTTGTCTGTATGTCCTTTATTTAATATAAATGATTCTTACAGCCTTCTGCTTGTGATCATTCCTGTTAATTAAATGGAAAACTGAACTCACTCTCATTTCTATTGCAGATGGAGCAGGAATATTGGTGACATGTGCTGGTATCACGGTGACTCTGAACCTATGTTTTTTTGTTTTGTTAACATTTCATCCCTTGTAGCAGAATGAGTCGGCTCTTTGTTTCACTCGTTCATTTCATCATAATACTGGCTGCTGCTCAGGGCTTTACAGATGGTGAGTATGTGGCTCTGTCTGCCTGTCAGCGCCTGTCTGCCCGTCAGCTTCTGTCTGCCTGTCAGCGCTTGCCTGTCTGCCAGCTTCTGCCTGTCACACTGTTACTCAGTATGCCCTCCCCCCCCCCACCCCCGCACACCCCCCCACCCACAACCCTGCGTTGTTGTTCTTAGCTTCTTAGACAGTCTCTTGGGATCGAGGATGACTTGCTTCCAGTCCAGTTTGACGGGTTCTGAGATGGTTGATAAGTCCAATGTGTGACCTGCCACATATAGGGAAGGTGGTGTTTGAAGGGTTGGGTCGATCGGTCAATCGGAGTTTGTGCTCATCTTCCAACACCTCGACTTCGTCTCTGCATGTTCCTGACGAAGTTGCTCGAGGGTTTAGTCTTTTATTTGCTTTTAAAGAAATGCCCTCAGGGGCGGTGGATTAATCTGTCTGGTTAACCTACAATCAGTGCCTTCCCGATTAAACCGTCTCCATTTTGGTCAGTCACCACCCAGGGGCTCCCATGAGTCAGTGGGTTTGACCTCTTCAGGGGTGTTTTGAGGACATCCCAAAGCATTTCCACTGCTCTCCTGGGAGTCCCCTGTCACGATGGTGTTCTGAGCAGTGCATTTGCTTTGGGAGTTTGGTGTCAGGCACACAAGCAACACATCCCACCCTGCGGAGCTGGTTTTGCGATTAGCCCCTCGATGCTGGACCTTTTTTGCCAGTGGATTTGGAGGATCTTGTGAAGGCCCAACTGGTGGTGATTCTCCTCCAGTGCTTCAGGGTGCCTGTTGTAGCTTGTCCAAGTCTCCAAAATGTATAGGATTTCAGGGATCACTGTGCAACTGACTATTTCTATTTATTTTAATCCAGCTCCCTCATACAAAGTAACTTCTCCCCCCACCCCACCACCCCTACAGTGCCCTGTATTTCTACTGATGTCAATCCAGCTCCCTCACACTGTCACTCAGTAACCCCTCACCCCAGCGCCCTGTGTTACTGACTGTATCTCTATTGATGTTAATCCAGCTCCCTCACACTGTCACTCAGTAATCCCTCTCCCCCCAGCGCCCTGTGCTACTGACTGTATCTCTACTGATGTTAATCCAGCTCCCTCACACTGACACTCAGTAACCCCTCTCCCCCAGCGCCCTGTGTTACTGACTGTATCTCGACTGATGTTAATCCAGCTCCTCTCACTGTCACTCAGTAACCCCTCTCCCCCCAGCTCCCTGTGTTACTGACTGTATCTCAACTGATGTTAATCCAGCTCCCTCAAACTGTCACTCAGTAATCCCTCTCCCCCCAGCACCCTGTGTTACTGACTGTATCTCTACTGATGTTAATCCAAACCCCTCACACTGTCACTCAGTAATCCCTCTCCCCCCAGCGCCCTGTGTTACTGACTGTATCTCTGCTGATGTTAATCCAAACCCCTCACACTGTCACTCAGTAATCCCTCTCCCCCCAGCGCCCTGTGTTACTGACTGTATCTCTACTGATGTTAATCCAGCTCCCTCACACTGTCACTCAGTAACCCCTCTCCCCCAGTCCCCTGTGTTACTGACTGTATCTCTACTGATGTTAATCCAGCTCCTCTCACTGTCACTCAGTAACCCCTCTCCCCCAGTCCCCTGTGTTACTGACTGTATCTCTACTGATGTTAATCCAGCTCTCTCACACTGTCACTCAGTAACCCCTCACCCCAGTGCCTTGTGTTACTGACTGTATCTCAACTGATGTTAATCCAGCTCCCTCACACTGTCACTCAGTAATCCCTCTCCCCCCAGCGCCCTGTGTTACTGACTGTATCTCTACTGATGTTAATCCAGACCCCTCACTCTGTCACTCAGTAACCCTTCACCTCCAGCACCCTGTGTTACTGACTGTATCTCTACTGATGTTAATCCAGCTCCTCTCACTGTCACTCAGTAACCCCTCTACCCCAGTCCCCTGTGTTACTGACTGTATCTCTACTGATGTTAATCCAGCTCTCTCACACTGTCACTCAGTAATCCCTCACCCCAGTGCCTTGTGTTACTGACTGTATCTCTACTGATGTTAATCCAGCTCCCTCACACTGTCACTCAGTAACCCCTCTCCCCCAGCGCCTTGTGTTACTGTCTGTATCTCTACTGATGTTAATCCGGCCCCTTCACACTGTCACTCAGTAACCCCTCTCCCCCCAGCGCCCTGTGTTACTGACTGTATCTCTACTGATGTTAATCCAGCTCCTCTCACTGTCACTCAGTAACCCCTCTCCCCCAGTCCCCTGTGTTACTGACTGTATCTCTACTGATGTTAATCCAGCTCTCTCACACTGTCACTCAGTAATCCCTCACCCCAGTGCCTTGTGTTACTGACTGTATCTCTACTGATGTTAATCCAGCTCCCTCACACTGTCACTCAGTAACCCCTCTCCCCCAGCGCCTTGTGTTACTGTCTGTATCTCTACTGATGTTAATCCAGCTCCCTGACACTTATTAATATCTGAGATGCTGGGCAGTGATCCTGTGTCATGTTTGTTACAGGTGATTTGAAGGTTAATTGTCTTGAGGATGAAATCACAGTGAAGGCTGGAGAAGATCTTGTTATTAGCTGCCATTACCATCCTGCAGATGAACCGAGTGCCATTGCTTTCAACTGGATGAAGATGGAGACTATGGGGATAATCTACAATTACACAGTGAGCCATAGCAGTGTGGGAGAGCAGAACCCCAGCTACCAGGACAGAGCTGAAGTCTGTGATAATGAAATCCCGAAAGGGAATGTGTCCCTGAAATTGAAGAATGTGACTCTGTCTGATTCAGGAATCTACAGACTCTCTGTCACCAACCAATCCCAAAGTCATGAGATTATGGTTACAGTGGGAGTAAGAGGTAGGGAGAAGCAAATATTCTCAATCCTATTGTATACATGGTTATATACTCTTGTAGTAAACAGAAACTGGATTCCAGTCCAATAACCAGAAGTGTGTGATCTGTACTGAATGGTACCTGGTCTGTACTTAACATTTATACCTAACTCAGGCTGACCACACCTGTCTAGAAAGGCCCTCCAGCTTCTTTGCTCACTCTGGTCATTGCTTGGAACTTTTATGCCACAAATATCGCTTGGGCTGACAAATGGAAAGTAACATTCGTGCCACACAAGTGCCAGGCAATGACCATCTCCAACAAGCAAGAATCTAGTCATCGCCCCTTGACATTCAATTCCATCACTGAATCCCCCTTATCAACATCCTGGGGGTTACCGATGACCAGAAACTGAACTGGACCAGCCATGTAAATATTGTGACTACAAGAGCAGGCCAGAGGCTGGGACTCCTGCGATGAGTAACTCACCTCCTGATTTCCCCAAAGCCTATCCATTATCTACAAGGCCCAAGTCAGGGGTGTGATGGAATATTCTCCACTTGCCTAGATGAGTGCAGCTCCAACAACACTCAAGAAGCTTGACACCATGCAGGACAAAGCAGCCCGCTTGATCGGCACCCCATCCACCACCGATGCACAGTGGCAACAGTGTGTACCATCTACAAGATGCACCTCAGCAACTTACTAAGGCTCCTTCAACAGCACTTCCCAACCCACAACCTCTACCACCTAGAAGAACAAGGGAAGTGGATGCATGGGGACACCTGCACCTGGAAGTTCCCCTCCAAGTCACTCACCATCCTGATCTGGAAATATATCAGCCGTTCCTTCACTGTCACTGGGTCAAAATCCTGGAATTCCCTCCCTGAGAGCACTGTAGATGTACCTACACCACATGGACTGCAGCGGCTCAAGAAGGCAGCTCACCACCACCTTCTCAAGGGCAACTAGGGATGGGCATTAAATGCACCTCAAGTGCCATAACTTGCAGGGTTACAGACCAAATGCTGGAAAATGGGATTAGGCTGAGTGGCTCTTATTTTGGCCAGCATAGACATAATGGGCCAAGTGGCCTCTTTCTGTGCCTTAAACTTTCTATGTTCTATCTTGTGATCTAATCTACACTGGGAAGGTTTCCCTCTACTCGTGAGTGACATAGGTCTGATTCAATTAGTTTTCTTCAAAACCACTTTATTTACACTATATACATAATAAACTACTAGGTAAGTACATCTCTCTTGTCTTCCATCTTCTCTACCGAGTCTCTAACACATGACTGCTGATGCAGCTGTTACATCATGTTATACAACATTATCTCATTACCATAGCTATTAACCCATTATGCTACAGACAGCACTTTGAATTGAAAGATCATGACTTTGAGTTGCAGAATTAAGCATAAGATCCAAGTTAACACTCCCAGTGCAGCACTGAGGGAGTGCTGCACTGTCAGAGGATCAGAGAATGAAGGGACCGATGGTATGATTGCTAAATTTGCTGGTGACACAAAGATAGATAGGAAGGTAAGATGTGAAGAGGACATAAAGAGGCTACAAAAGGATATAGATAGGATAACTTAATGGGCAAAGATCTGGGAAATTAAGTATAATGTGGGCAAATGTGTAATTGTCCATTTTGGCCAGAAAAAGAAATAAGAAGCATATTATCTTCTAAATGGTGAGAAATTGCAGAGCTCTGAGATTCAGAGGGATCTAGGTGTCCTAGTGCATGAATCACGAAAGGTTAATATGCAAGTACAGCAAGTAATTAGGAAAGCTAATAGAATGTTATCATTTATTGTGAGGGGAATTGAATACAAAAGTAGGAAGGTTATGCTTCAGTTGTACAGGGCACTGGTGAGACCACATCTGGAGTATTGTGCACAGTACTGGTCTCCTTATTTAAGGAGGATGTAAATGCATTGGAAGCAGTTCAGAGAAAGTTTACTAGACTAATATCAAGAATGGGTGGGTTGTCTTATGAAGAAAGGTTGGACAGGTTAGGCTTGTATCCACTGGAGTTTAGAAGAGTAAGAGGTGACTTGTTTTGAAACATACAAGATCCTGAGGTGCTTTGACAAGGTGGATGTGGAGAGGATGTTTCTTCTTGTGTGAGAACCTAGAACTGAGGTCACTATTTAAAAATAAGGTGTTGCTCATTTAAGACAGAGATGAGGAAAAAATCTTTCTCTCAGGATCGTGAGTCTTTGCAACTCTTCCTCAAATGGTGGTGGAAGAAGAATCTTTGAATACTTGTAAGGCAGAAGGAGGTAGATTCTTGATAAGCAAGAGGGTGAAGTTTCTACACTACCCTCCTCACAATTCATAGTGCTTCCAAGTCTTGTATTGTCCACAACTTTGAAACTGTGTCCTGTACACCAAGGTTGAGGTCATTAAAATATATCAGGAAGAGCAGGGGTCTTAACACTGACCCTTGATGAGCTCCACCTTAAACCTTCCTCCAGAACTCTAGCCCCTCTCTGCCCTTTACACTGTTACTATCCCAATGTATATTGGGATTATTAAAGTCCCCCAATATAATTACTTCAGAATTTTTGTACCTCCCTGTAATTTCCCTGCAGATTCATTCCCCTACATCCTTCCCATTAGTTGGTGGCCTATAGACTACACTGAGCAATGTAATTGCACCCTTTTTGTTCCTTAGCTCTAGCCAAATCGATTCTGTCCTTGACCTCTGTGGGACATCCTCTCTCTCTCTCTACAGCACTGTAATATTCTCCTTAATCAATCCTGCCATTTCCCCCCACTGCCTCCCCCTTTTCTTCTCTTCCTTTCCTAAACACCTTAGAACCAGGAATATTTAATATCCAGTCCTGCCATCTTTGGGCCTGGGAGAGCTATGATATCATATTTCCTAATGCAACCTGCACCTGTAACTCACCAATCTTATGTCCCACACTCCACACATTCACATGCGTGGACAGTAATCCTGATGTAGACTTTATTACTTTCCCCTTGCTATTTCCTACTCTGGTGCTATCTAGCTCTCACTGTACTCTGTGCACTTTGGTATTCCTCTCTGATATTACCTCCAGGTTCCCATACCCCTGCCGAGTTAGCTTAAACCTAATAGCACGAGCAAATGACCCTGCAAGGAACTCGGTCCTGGCTCTGTTTGGGTACAACCTGTGCGGCCTCTACAGATCCCATCTCCCCCAGAGCAGTTCCCAATGTCCCACTAGTGTAAAACCCTCCCTCTTGCACCATCTTAATGGCCATACATTCAGTCTGCTTTATCCTCCTATTTCTATACACGCTAGCGCCTGGTGCTGGGAGAAGTTATTTAAGTTGGTGTAAGTACACAGAAGGATGCTTGATGTCACAAGTAGCTTTTATCTGGGAATTTTTCATTGCATTACTATGCAGTTCTTAGTATTATACTAAAGCACCAGCTGCATTTTCGGTTCCTAAACCTGCAACTGAAAAGATAAAACTTATTGGATAGAATGTTAAGTTGCCGATTAGTGCTGGTGGCTGTGTTAGTACATGTAAGTCTCCATCCATGGGGTTACATTGAGACAGGATATATCCCACTGTTCAGCCCCTTCATTCTTTGCTTAATCCATTTTGCTGCTACATTCCATCAGAGGTTTAAAACGTATGGTCCTTTAATCCGACTAAAAATTTGGCTGAACTGCTCAGTGTGACTGCAGAGGTGAGGAGGAATTTTTTACACAGCGAGTTATTGTGATTTGGATTCTGCTGCCTGAAAGAACAGTGGAAGCAGATTTAATTTCACATTTCAAAAGGAAATTGGATAAACACTTGAAAAGTGAAAAATTTGCAAAGCTATGAGGAACGGAAGGGAGAGTGGGACAAATTGGTTGTCCTTTCAAAGAGCTAGCACAGGCACGATGGACTGAATGGCCACCTCCTATGTTTTGTTACTGGCATTTGGGATGAAAGACAAGACTGAAAAATTTCGATCCAGTTTGCAGCATTACTGTGACAGTCTCTGGTATTTCTTGTATATCAACCATAGAGATGACACACATTGCCAGCCATGGGCACTGCCTGTATTAAAGGGGTCAGCGGGTATTGCCTGGTGTTGCCTGTGTTTGAGGTCATGGGGGGGAGGTGGTGGTGGGGGTCCTTGTTTTAAAGAGGTCACTAGGATGTGGACTTTGAATGTGGCCAGTTTCCTAAGGCCCCTTAAAGTAATTGGGGGACAGATCTCATTTTGAAAGGACCCTTGGGGTGGGGGACAGGCCATGTTAAAGGGATCTTCGGGTAGTGCGGTGACATATTAATGTGGCGTAGGGGTGTTGGAGGCCGTCGTGGAGCCCTTGGTTGGAATGGGATCGTGTTGGAGGGTCCCGAGGTTGGGGGTGTGGGACCATGTTAGAAGTATCCCGGGGCTGGGCGAAGCCAGGCTTAAAGGGGTCCTGGGAGATAGGGGTTTCCCTGGTTAGCGTGTGCTCCATTATAGATGTTTTCTTTTCCCTCACAGCTGTTGGTGAGCAGCCAGTCATCCACTCCTACGTCACTGACCAGGGCGTCCCCATGTTGGTCTGTGAATCATCCGGATGGTTCCCAGAGCCAACTGTTCTCTGGGAAAATGGACATGGGATGCAGCTAACCAAAAATGCGCAGACGGAGAGAATCAACAGTACAGATGGGATTATCCACATGAGGAGTACAATCAGGTTAGACCATGGATCTGTCAGCAATTACACCTGCACCATGATGGACCAACACTTGGGCGAAGTGGTCTCATTTGTCTTTGTAGTTCTGAGTAAGTATAGAAGAGATGTCTTTAACAGTGTCTGAAATGCTATAACCAAGGTGTGTCTACTCCTGTACGCTTCTATTCAGCAGCTGTAGTCCCATTAAGTGAAGATTGCATCAAAGCGCAGTCTGTTCACTGCTTGTTGGTCCCCATTACGTGTGTGAGGAGCCTCCTGTTTATTATTCGAGGTACAAATACTCAACAAGAACATTATGTATCTGAGTTTGCTGACAAATCTAAGAAGCTACAGTAAAACCATGTGAGTAGAGACAAAGTTACACAGTCCAATTCAGTGAGTAAAATAACTGCTGATGGAATTCAACATTGGGAAGTGTGTTCAAGAAAGTTGAGGGATAGCAAGGGATATGGAGAAAAGTCAGAAAGATAGTTAAAGGTATAGAACAGTTGTGATTTAATTGAATTGTGGAGCTGAATGGCCATCTTATGTTCCTATAGCATAGTCACTGGGCATAAATGACAGTAACCAAGGGTGTTTTTTGTGTGGGAAAGGAGCAGTGTTGAAAGCGATATTTTTGCCCCCAGTAATTGTCTCAATCCCACCAATCTTGTCTTAGAGAAGGAAAAAGGAAAGAGGGAGAAGAGAGGGGAGTGGACACAATGGGAGCTTGGTGCATGTCTGTACTCAAGCAGTGGTTGGGTTCCAGCTTCAGGCTTGATTGTCAGGGACAATGGGAGTGGGCAGCAGGTCTCTGCCAGGGGTCCTGCTTTCTCCTATTGGGACAGACCGGTGGAGGGAGAAATGCAGAGAAGGAAGCTGAAAATAGTTGGAAAGCAGCCATGATTGACGTGGGGTTGTGGCAGATCTTCACAGGAGGGCCGTCCAACAACATTTAACATGCATCCATGGAATGAGGCGTTAAGTCAGGCGATCAAAAGCTTAGCTGTTTTAAGGAGGAGGGAGAGAGGTATAAAAGACGGAGAGGCTTAGAGAGCATAGGGCCTTGTCAGCTGACAGCACAGCTGCCATGGATGACTGAAAGAGTTTGGGGATAGGACAGGAGTCCAAGAATTGGAGGGGTGCAGAGATCTTGGAGCATTGTGGAGTGGGTGTGTGTGGGGGGGGGGGCGGTGGTTACAGAGATAGGGAGTAGAGAGGGCCAGAGTGGGGTTTGAAAACCAGGATTAGAATTTTAAACTCGAGCTGTTTCCGGACCAGGAGTCAATGTAAGTCAGTGAGCACAGGAGCGATGAGTGAAAGGGACTTGGCGGGAGTTAGGATATGGACAGCTGGAGTTTCGGGTGTGGTTTTAAAATATTAAATGAATATTAAAACAAAAGCTGCTGATGGGGCGAGGAAATAAGGATTAAGTGAGGAAAAGAGAACAGCAGTTTGAGGTGGTGAGTGAAACAAAGGGTGGAGTAAATTCTCTCTCGCTACCATGCTTAGTCCAGCGTTCTGCTGAAGCTACAGCAATACAGCTGGAACGTCCTGGAGGAAATTCAACCCCAGGTACACTTTAAAAAATATTCCTCAGTCCAACTGGCATGGAAACTGAGTGGTGGTTAACCCAGGGATATGGAGTTGGGCTAAGGTTATAACGCTGCAGCTCTCAGGTCACAGTAGTTCCTGATTTAGCAAACAACAGGTATTCAATGTTTAGCTGTTGCTTCTGTTTAACTGCTGAAATGACATAAGAATACTTTTTCTTTCCCCCCCGCCCCTCTCCCAGTTGCAGGCTCACCTTGGAATATCGTAATTGGTACGGCTGGGACCATTGTCTTTTCTGTGATTTTGGCTGTTTCAATTTACTGGAGTTGGTGATCAGATGGAAAAGGTGCGTGTGGGTATGTGCAGTGACTATTCCAAGCCCTGCCAGTCACCTGTCCAGTAACATGAGCTGTTCACAGCAGCAGAAGGAAGCTATTCAGCCCCTTGAACTTATTCTACCATTCAGTCAGATATGTATCCCAAATCTATTTACCAGCTTCATATCCCATTTAAGGGGGTCCATATCCCCTGATATGCTTAAGAAACAAAAATTTATCAAACTTGGCCTTGAAAATGTTAATTGCCCCCTCAGCAGCCACAGCCCTTTGTGGGAGAGAGTTCCAAGTTGCCACCACAGTTTGTGAGGAGACATCACTCCTGTAGAGCTTGGCTCTAATAGTAAAGTTTTGTCCCCGTGTTCTGGATCTCCCCCCTACCAGAGAAAATTGTTTCTCCTCCATCTACCCTGACCAAATCCCTTTATCATTTTAAACACCACAACCCACTAAACTCAAGGGAATACAAGCTTAGTCTATGCATTTAATCCGTTTTAGCACCGGTATCGTTCTGGTGAATCTGTGTTGCAGCCTCTCCAGGCCCAATATACCCTTCCTGAGGTGTAGCTCCCGGAACTGAATACAGTAATTTCTTGAAAAATGTTAAACTTGTTGCACAATTTAGTAGATATTTATTGCATTCACCTTGAGACACCCTGGAGTACTTGTGGTGAGGTGTCTGTCATGATACTAAGTGGGTGGGATCCAGTATTAGGTCTATGGTTAGAGCAGAACTGATTAGCATTGTGTTCTCATTGTATTGCTCTTGGGCACTTGGCTGTTTCTCTTGGATTCCTGTAACTATCAACATATGAATTAGGAGCAGGAATAGGCCATTCAGCCCCTCGAGCCTGCTCTGCCATTCAATAAGATCATGGCTGATCTGATTGTGGCCTCAGCTTCACATCCCAGCTACCCCTGATAACCTTTGACTCCCTTGAAGTTCAGGGAGCTAAGAATCCTTAAAAATACTCAATGACCCTGCCTCTGCCACTCGGTGGGGCAGAGTTCCAAAGATTCACAGCCCCCTGAGAGAAAAAAAAAAATCTTCTCACCCCCCCACCCCCCCCCACTTAAATAGGAGGCCCCTTATTTTAAACTGTGGGCAGAATCTTGCCCTCGGATGCTGGGTGGGCCCCACCGGCTTGGTGGTGGGCGGGCAGCCAACCCCCTGCCGCCGAAACAGGGCCCGCCACCATTTTGAGTGGGTGGGCCAATTAAGGCCTGCCCAGCGGCGTCCCCGACAGGAAACGCTATGCGCTCCCTGTGCTGGGGGGGGGGGTGGGGAGGGGTTCCCCAGCTGTCAAAGTGCGCTCTCTCGTGCATGCGCACTGCTCCCTGAGGCAAAGTCCTGTCTCAGGGAGATTCGTGACAGGTAAGTGAAGTGTAAAAATAGAAACATTATAAAATTATTAACATGCCCCCCTCATGTGACTATGTCACACGAGATGGGACATGTTAATACAAAACACATAAACTTTATTAATTTTTTAAAAAACGGACCTGAGACTTCATCCCACCGGTGGATGAAGTTTCATGAATAATCTGAATCCCGCTGGGGTTCCTGGCCCCCCCCCGCCAGCCTTAAGGTTGGACGGGCAGGTCTTTAATTAGCCTGTCAATGGCCTCAATTGGTCATTGCCGGGTCAGTGGGCGGACAGTTGATTTCGCTGTCCGCCCGCCTTCCTGAGCATTTAAAGGGATCGGGATGACGTTGGGGATTTCTCCAGACCTCATCCTGCATCATTTTCCTCTTGGCGAGCGGGCCCCAACTCCAAATCGCCGACGGGAAAATCCTGGCCTGTGTCCCCCTGGATCCGGTCCCTCCCGGGGAAACATCCTTTTAACATCCACCCTGTCAAGTCCCCTCAGGATCTTATAGGTTTCAATCAGGCCACCTCTCATCCTTCTAAATGGATACAGGCCCAGCCTGTTCAACCTTTTCTCATAAGATAATCCCCCTCCCTCACCACCACATCCGAGGTATCAGTCAAGTGAACCTTCCCTGAACTGCTTCTAATGCATTTATACCCTTTCTTAAATAAGGAGACCAAAACTGTACACAGTACAACTGTAGCAAAACATCCCTAGTTTTATATTCCATTCCATTTGCAATAAAGGACAACATTTCATTTGCCTTCCTAATCACTTGCTGCACCTGCATACCAACTTTTTGTGATTCGTGTACCAGGACACCCAGATCCCTCTGTACCTCAAGAGTTCTTCAATCTCTCTCCATTTAAATAATTTGCTGCTTTTCTATTCTTCCTGCCAAAGTGAACAAGTTCACATTTTCCCACATTATAATCCATCTGCCAAATTTTTTGCCCACTCACTTAACCTGTTTATATCCCTTTGCAGACCACTCATGTCCTCTGCACAACTTATTTTCCTACCTGTCTTTGTGTCATTAGCAAAGTTAGCAACCATGCATTCCGCCCCTTCATCCAGGTCATTGGGATAAATTGTAAATAGTCAAGGCCCCAACACTGATCCCTGTGACACTCTGCTCATCACATCTTGCCAACCCAAAACAGAGCCATTTATCCCTACTCTCTGCTTCCTGTTAGCTAATCAGCCCTCTATGCATGTTAATATTTTAGCTAATCAGCCCTCTATGCATGTTAATATTTAGCTAATCAGCCCTCTATGCATGTTAATATTTAGCTAATCAGCCCTCTATGCATGCTAATATTTTAGCTAATAAGTGTTCTATGCATGCTAATATTTTAGCTAACCAATCCTCAATGCATGCTAATATATTATCCCCTATACAAAAACAGAATTACCTGGAAAAGCTCAGCAGGTCTGGCAGCATCGGCGGAGAAGAAAAGAGTTGACGTTTTGAGTCCTCATGACCCTTCGACAGAACTTGAGTTCGAGTCCAGGAAAGAGCTGAAACATAAGCTGGTTTAAGGTGTGTGTGTGGGGGGCGGAGAGATAGAGAGACAGAGAGGTGGAGGGGGGGGGGTGTGGTTGTAGGGACAAACAAGCATCTCACGCGCATCCGCCCTCACGCCTTCTCCTCCCTCCCAGAAACATGATAGGGTCCCCCTTGTCCTCACTTATCACCCCACCAGCCTCCGCATTCAAAGGATCATCCTCCGCCATTTCCGCCAACTCCAGCATGATGCCACCACCAAACACATCTTCCCTTCACCCCCCTTATCGGCATTCCGTAGGGATCGCTCCCTCCGGGACACCCTGGTCCACTCCTCCATCACCCCCTACTCCTCAACCCCCTCCTATGGCACAACCCCATGCCCACGCAAAAGATGCAACACCTGCCCCTTCACTTCCTCTCTCCTCACCGTCCAAGGACCCAAACACTCCTTTCAAGTGAAGCAGCATTTCACTTGCATTTCCCCCAACTTAGTCTACTGCATTCGTTGCTCCCAATGTGGTCTCCTCTACATTGGAGAGACCAAACGTAAACTGGGCGACCGCTTTGCAGAACACCTGCGGTCTGTCCGCAAGAATGACCCAAACCTCCCTGTCGCTTGCCATTTTAATACTCCACCCTGCTCTCTTGCCCACATGTCTGTCCTTGGCTTGCTACATTGTTCCAGTGAAGCCCAACGCAAACTGGAGGAACAACACCTCATTTTCCGACTAGGGACTTTACAGCCTTCCGGACTGAATATTGAATTCAACAACTTTAGGTCGTGAGCTCCCTCCCCCAACCCCACCCCCTTTCTGTTTCCCCCTTCCTTTTTTTTCCAATAAATTATAAAGATTTTCCTTTTCCCACCTATTTCCATTATAAAAAAAAACCCACTAGAGCTATACCTTGAGTGCCCTACCATCCATTTTTAATTAGCACATTCGTTTAGATAATATCACCAACTTTAACTTTAACACCTATGTGTTCTTTTGTACTATTGTCGTTGACATCTTTTGATGATCTGCTTCTATCACTGCTTGTTTGTCCCTACAACCACACCCCCCCCCTCCACCTCTCTGTCTCTCTATCTCTCCGCCCCCCACACACACACCTTAAACCAGCTTATATTTCAGCTCTTTCCTGGACTCGAACTCAAGTTCTGTCGAAGGGTCATGAGGACTCGAAACGTCAACTCTTTTCTTCTCCGCCGATGCTGCCAGACTTGCTGAGTTTTTCCAGGTAATTCTGTTTTTGTTTTGGATTTCCAGCATCCGCAGTTTTTTTGTTATTATCCCCTATACCTTGAGCTCTTACTTTGCGCAGTAACCAGTGATTTATTGTATACATGAAACCAAATTTTACATATCGTGAATGTTCCATGAAGGACTTGATATAGTTATATAGACTTAATATAATTGGAATAATCCGTATTCCGATTCCCTATATTGGGACACTACCCAACTCCACATGTTGTGCTTGCATGAAATGGAATGACTATTAAACCCTGTTCTCATTGCCAGGTTGTTCCTGTGTGACTGTCACTGAAGACTCTGTTGGTTTAAAGGATAAACCTGGTGTGAGCGCAAGAGGAACTGCAGCGGGTGAAAGGAAAATTTTTCTACCCTCTACACAAGGACTTGTTCTCTTTCCTATTGGAAGACACCAGAGCCAACAGAGTTTCAGCGCTCGACCTTCCTGAGTGCAGTTCTTCAGAGAAATTAGTGCCTTTTTAAAAAAATAACTTGATTTTGCACCTTACAGTCTGGTCTCAACACTGTGTCTAACAGTTTCAACATTAACCTTGCTTATCACAGTGAAGTTCAAATCTAACTAACTCTCAATCAGGAATTCGGCAGCTTGAAAGATTGTGATTTGCACTAACTGCTGAATTTCTGCTTTATAACTGGCATCCTGTTTAGTATGCTGAGAGCTCAGTTTGAATCATCCGAGTCACAGTGGGCTTTGCAGAGTTTGCACTGTTGTGGACTCTACAGAACTTATCCCCTTCCCTTGGGACATGATATAAGCTTGTCAAAATCTAAATAAAGTAGCGTAGAAAATTCATTTCCCTTGGCCCCAGTTACCCTGACAAGCCCCAGGACAGCATCGTGTTCAGTTTTCAGTGTTTCATTTTCTACTCATACAAGAGTCATGGTGCTTAACTCTGTAAATGTTAGATTAGCGTCATCTTTCCATTCTGTGGGACTTGCTGCTAAGTTTTTCTAACACAGGAGGCAGTCAGTATATGCTACGCCAATCTATATCAAACCCCGCTCTCCTGTTCTTCCTAAAACCTTACAACTTTCTCTGCTTCAGATCTACCATTCCCCAGAAAGGTACAATGGTTTCAACCTAGAAAGCATCCTGCAGCTAAACACCAATTCAGAGTGAAGTAGTATTTTCTTAACATCTCTTCTTACTCTCAGTGACTATTCTAATTGATCGCTGCTCGGCCAGAGGTAATAGTTTTTCTCCAACTCAGCCTGCAGAACATTTTTTTTTTAAAAATGTATTACTTTTGTCCTGTTATGAAGTGGAAGGAGGAGCTGAGATCTCCTTCTGATTGCTGGCATTGAGTTAGTTTTCTCACCCAATTCCACCAATTATAGAATTGGCCCAGTGCTCCAAGTGTGGCTGTACTAGTCCCTGTGCAGCAATAATTTAATGTAGAAGAACTGTCCAGAAAGTTTTACTGGTTCCTGAGATTTAGGCTGTATTCCAAGATCTGATTCGTTTTCCTTATCAATATTGCACGCTGCTTTTGGTTTTGTGAGCTACCTGTCAATACATCACGTCCTCTTTCTATGTTTTGTCATGCAGACTAGAACTGTTTAGTTTATATTCTCCTTCCCTAGTCCATTATCTTGTATTATCTAGCATTCGTAACCTTCAATCCCTGTTTTCATGCACTTCTGATAATTCAATCTCAAGCCAGTTGGTGAAACATGAAACCAGACACTAATACTTTTCTTGATAATAGGTTTATTTACAGAATGCAGCATTAAATATGTCTGCTTCCTACCTACCACCCCAGTGTCCCAACAGTCTCCGTTCTTTTGAGCATACCTTTAACAAGTAGGCAAATAAACAAATCAAATTAAAGTGACAGCTTCTTAAAGGGGTACTGTAACAAAAGAGAAAAATTTTAAAGGAACCTTATCGAATTGGGGACTGAGGAAGCACTTCAGCCCCTGCGATGTCCATTGGCCACGGAAAGCCAGTCTCTGTTTATAGTTTTTTGAGCTCACCTTTAACAGATATAAACAAATAAGTAGGCAAATAAACAAATCAAAGCGATAGCCCCTTAAAGGGGTAGTCTCTGTTTATACTTTTGTTTTGAGTACCAATAAAAATAAATAACAAATAAACTAATGAATAAATTAGCAGCCTCCACTCCCTTTATACCCTTTTGAGTACAACTTTAACAAATGGGCAAATAAACAAATCAATTTAAAAATGATAGCTCCTTAAAGGGGCAGCCTCTGTTCATAAGTGCTCTAGATATTTAATTAAAGAATGGCCTTCACTTGTGTATCTTAAACAATATAATTAACATACCATTAAAAGCCTCTAGGTCACTAATTTGTTTTGATGGTGTGTGAAGCTGTAGGTCTTAAAACGGGGTGCTGGGTCCACATCGTGCAAATGACATGTTTAAAGTGTGACTTTCCACTTTGTACATTTTACTGTGAAGAGGGGGAGTGAATTTGTGTAGATTGCAAAAGAATCCCTGAAGGACTGCGCTCTGTTTTTGTGTTCTTTGTAACGTTCGTATCTGAAATGCAAGCTTCACTTTGCCATATGCTGCTGTAACAGTCCATTGTTGGAAATGAAGAGCAGGGAATGTTAAACACTGCTATAACTGTCCTGCTGTTAAATAGATATGAAATAGAACCATACGGCCCTGCTCCACTACTCAATAAGACACGGCTGAATCATATGCTATCCCCATATCTCTTGGTGTCCAGAAATCTATCACTCTCAGACTTGCATATGCTCAATGGCTGAATCCTCTGGAGTAGGGAATTCCAAAAATTTACAGCCCTTTGCGAGAAAGCCTTTCTCATCTCAAAAATAAATAGTCAACCCCTTATCCTGAGACTGTGCCCACATGTTCTACGCTGTTGGGAATGGGAGCAATTGGCTGTACTGGCCTTGAAGCCTCGTTCCATAGCTCTCTTCAGTGTTGCTTCATTCCTTGTCCTCTTCCGTTTACTTCTGGCTGTTTTATAGATTGTATTTCTGTTCTGCAGTAAATAAGCATTTGGTTAATTTGGATTTACTGTGTAAGGATCTTTAGTAACTTCGAGCTCATTAACTTGCCATGTGCTATTGCATGTTGTGTGGCGCAAGTGTCACTGTGCTGTTTTGCACTTTGCATACTATCAGGATAGCATCTTTTCATATGCCTAGGGCTGTCTCACTGTGCTTTTATAGGCAATTTGAACGCTGCAGTTTTTTATACGCTTTATACTGTGAAGCCAATCAGTTCTCTTTCTTTCTTTCTGTTGTAATTTCTAATCTCATTATTCTGTAGGTGCTCACTCCACTGAATGCTAATTTAAACCCTCCCTGTTTATGCTGTATAAATGCCTGCATCCTAGGGTTAGGCTATGAGTGCAGGAGTTCACACCAGGGTCATGGCACCTTATATCAGAACCAGGGACAGATAATTGAGTCAAAAATGTT
The DNA here is from genome assembly GCF_017639515.1 of Carcharodon carcharias. Classification (NCBI taxonomy): domain Eukaryota; kingdom Metazoa; phylum Chordata; class Chondrichthyes; order Lamniformes; family Lamnidae; genus Carcharodon; species Carcharodon carcharias. The sequence continues at coordinate 233,134,346 of NC_054468.1, forward strand.
ATTTATTTTGACTTCCAGAAGGCATTTGATAAAGCCTCTCATAAGAGACCGTTAGCTCAAGTTGAAGCTCATGCAATTGAAGGTAAATTATTGACCTGGTTACAAAATTAGCTAAGTGGCAGGAGACAGACAGTAGAGATAACGGACAAGTACTCCAATTTGCAGCAGGCAACTAGTGGTGTCCCACAAGGATCTGTGCTGTGGCCACAGTGATTCTCCATATTTATTAATGATTTAGATGGTGGAATAAAAATCCGCAAATCCAAATTTGCTGATGGCATAAAGCTAAGTGACATTTTATGTATGGAAACATAAAATTACAAAGAGACAGTGATAGATTAAGTGAATAGGCAAAACTGTGGCAAATGGGTTTCAATGTAGGTAAATGAGAAGTCATCCACTTTGGAGCCAAATAAAATAAAAATGGTGAAAAAATGGCAGTCCAAAGAGATTTGATAATTAAAATGTCATGAACAGATACAGGAAATAACAAGTGAAGAAGGCATTAGTAGAGTGCACACCTCCGCCATGCTATGTTAACTCAACATTATTACAATTATGCAGCTCTTCTTCGAGGCTCTTCCCTGGGTTGGTTGATGCTTTGTAACTACAAAGCTGAAAAAAGAACTCTTTGTTTTAGGAAGCTTCCAACTCACTGAGGCAGCTTCAGGCCAATTCACACCCAACAACCTGCTTTGAAAACTCTGCTCACATTTTGACAGCTGTGACAAATTGCATCACAGCAGCTGAGACAATCCAGAAGATTCCAAAACAAGCATTCAACATTCTAAATAAAACAGCCTGCAGCATTCTTAAAAGAAAAGTCAATTTTCCCCAATCTCCCATTGTTAAAGGATCCTTTAAGACATTTCAAGATCCTGATCCACATCTTTGCCAAAAATGAATCAGTTCTTCCTTGGTCCATACCCTATCTGTGCGCCAAGTTTTGCTGAAATTTGTCCATTAGTTTTTGAGATATATTGTTTACAAATGGTGATGAAAACATTATCTCTGCCCACCTTCAGTGACAGAGGTAATAATAAAGGCTGACAGAATGCTGGCATTTATATCTAGAGAGCTAGAATACAAGGGAGGGGGTAGAGGCCATGCTTCAGCTGTAAAGAAACTCCAGTTAGATCGCACTTAGAATTAGTGAGTGATTCTGGGCACCACACCATGGTGGGGGGTGGAGGGGGGTGGGGGGGTTGGTGGGGGGGGTGGGTGTGGGGGGAAGGAGGGGAGGGGGTGGGTGGGTGGGATATATTGGTCTTGGAGGGAGTGCAGCGTAGATTTACCAGAACAACATCTGGATTCCAAATGTTACATTACAAGGTGAGATTATACAAACTAGGGTTGTGTTTGCTGGAATTTAGAAGTTTAAATAGTTATTTGATCAAAGTGTTCAAGATATTCAGGAGCACAGATGGAGAGAAACAATTTTTGTTGGTTGGGAAGACTAGGATTAGGGGAATATTCTAAAATTAATGCCAGACCTTCCTGGAGTGAAATTAGGAAACACTTCTTCATACTAAGGGTGGTCAGAGTTTGGAACACTTTCCCACAAACTGCAATTGATGGTAGGTCAATTGTTAATTTTAAACCTGAGATTGATAGATTTTTGCTAACCACATGTATTGAGGGATATATGGAGCTAGGCTGTGGAACAAGCTCAAGGGGCTAAATGAAATAAGTATAGAAAATGCTGGGAAAACTCAGCAGGTCAAGTAGCATCTAAAACAGAGTTAACTGTTCAGGTCACTGTGTTTATTTCAAATTTCTAGCATCTGCAGTATTTTGCTTTTGTAAGGGGCACATCGGCCTCCTTCTGCTCCTATGTAAAGGCCTTTCAATCAAACCAAAGATTTTGAACACCACCCATCATCACCAGTAGAATGCGATGAAGACTGGAGTGCAAAGAATGCACAGGCCCCCTCACTATGTGGAGATGAAGGTGTTACTGTAAATGTAGTTGCCTGCTTGAACAAAGGACGTACCCTGAACTCACAGCAGTGTAGTGAGTATTTTTCTGGACAGACATTCGCCATCTACACCCAGTGTTGCTGGATCTTTTCTATGATAATCTGACCCTGACTGTCCTTTCAGAACAGGTACTTGCTTTGAACCAACTGTGTGTTAACTGAGGATACGTCTATGTGGTTTGGTTTGAAGAGTTCTTGTTTCACATTAATCATGGAGCTGCCTTAAACAATTTAATGGTCAATCATAGGACAAGATTCTTATATTAAGGGCTCTCTGGCTGGTGAGGAATAGGAAGGTTAATCTAATCCAAGGCCGATTAGTTTCAATTTTCCTCTCCTCCCTGTTCCTTGATTTCATGATAATCCTGCTATTTTGTCAGAGGAAACTAGTTTACTTTTGCTGTTCCATAGATTTACTAGAACTGCCATACCAGCACTGTCGAGGCTTTTCTTGGAGACTGTTGTCACATGCTACATGACAAAGGTGTTGTTGTTAATGGCCATATAAACTTAAACTATTTTAAATTCATGGCTTCACTTAAGTGCCCATGAACACAATTAAGCACAAATAGTATGGGTTGGGTTAATGCTCCAGTACTGGACAGGCCTAGGGATTGAATCCTTTCCTTGTCTGTTATAGGGTGCTTTCATGGTGGCATTGCATTCAAGGGTAATTAGGGATGGGCAATGATTGCTGGCCTAGCCAGCAACGCTCACATCCCATGAATGAATTTTTAAAAATTAGGCAATATTACTGAATCAGATTAGAGTCATATCCCGATTAACTAAAGAGTTCCTAATTGTGATTAACGTCATGAAAACCGCAGTGACTGAACAGATCTTCCAACATTTCAATCCTAGTTTTGGGGAATTTGGCTTCCAATACAATTCCACAGGAAATAGTTTGCTTTGTCAGTCCAACACACACATACACATTGATCTTAGACATAATATGATAGATATGAGTAATCTGTACACTGAGTAGCAGCCAAATAACAGCAGGCAGCTATAAACTGAGTGCTGGAAGATCAGTGGTGTGTTGTGCTCCATCCTGAGGAGATCACGTCAATGATTGTTGAAAGGTTGAACATGACGTTCTGTGTATTCCTCAACTCTCTACAAGTGCCAAATTTTTTTGTATTAGGGGCCTTGGCTCCAAGTTATAATAGGCCAAGCAATGATTGGAAAAGCTGCAAGATTAGGAATATTGAAGAAAGCTGAACTACTCAACACTAAGCAATTCAGAGAGCCCTCAAGCTGGCGAAATGCTGTAGCTCTATTTGCAGAGTCGTCTCACCTGGAGGTAGTCAAGACCAGAATCAAGAGAATCTGTGAAGGAGGTGAAGGTAGCTCACCCTTTGCTGGAGAGTCATCTATAACAGAGCAACCCCTTTTTTCCCCTCTGGTTACTGGATGATATCTCCCAATATTCTCAGCCACCATGACCAGATTTATTCATTGTCTTTAAATCTAACCTGTTGTGCCTTGAAATAAGTTATAAGTCAGCACCGGTTGTTGAATTGTACTAAAACCAATTTAATGTGTAAAAATCAAACTGTTTTAAATTATTTATGAATAATAATAAAATACTATCAATCGATTCCTGGTCCCAGTTTTTATGGGGTGCATTGGTTCCAGAACCTTGTTGCAGAAGGTGAATTTTATAGTTTTATCATCCATTGCAGAGTTTTTCCAGTTCTCAAGTCTTCAATCTGCATCTGGGTATTTAGCTATCATTTAGCCTGAGCTTATATGTCAATGGTTTAGAATCAACAAAGTCTAGTGGGGCTCAATCATGTGGTTAAGAAGTCCTTTCAGAACTTTGTCCTACTGTACTAAAAGGTTCCCCGCACTTTGCTGCATCAAACTCCCTCACACAATAGGTGAAATACAGCTTAAAGCTCCCTCTACTGTCCCAATAACTTGAGTTTCTGCAGTGTTCTTCTGATTAGTTGAATGCAATAGTAAATGAGCTATCCGCCCATCTATCTCCTTGAGACTGGGGTCTGATCATGTTGGGTATCAAACTATGATTCCATTTGCTGAATCTGGATGTATGACTGAAAAGTCGACATGATATTCACTGGCAGAGAGCTTGATTCCCTTAAGAAATCCATATCAGCTTTCCTTAATTGACCCCTATTTGTCCATGTGACTATTAATTTTGTCTCAAATTATTGTTTCCAGAAGGGAGGCGGTGACATAATGGTATTGTCACTGGACTGGTAATCCAGTGACCCAGGGTAATGCTCTGGGGGAGCCCGGGTGAATCTCACCACGGCAGACGGTGGAACTTGAATTCAATAATAAACCTTGAATGAAAAGCCTAATGATGACCATGAAACCATTGTTGAAAAATCCCACCTGGTTCACTAATGCCCTCCCTTTTGGGAAGGAAATCTGCCATTCTTACCCTGGTCTGGTCTGGCCTTAATGTGATTCCAGACCCATAGCAATGTAGTTGACTCTTAAATGCTCATGGGCAATAAATGCTGGCCCAGCCAGTAACACCAGCAACAAATTTTAAAAATGCTTACAACTAGGGATCAGAAGCATAGTTTGATACCCATGTTGACACTATGATCAGATCCTGACATCAGTCAAGGTATGTTCCCTTAAAAGGGAAAGGTAGGCTGAACAAATCCAGAGCTTCCTAGGTGGGGGTGGGGGGGTCACAAAGAGGGAGTATGAAAAGTGACTGGCAACTACCATAAAATGGAATCTCAAAGTCTTCTATAGGCACATAAATATAAGTTGATAGAAGGGGGAGTATGTTGGATTAGGGACCAAAAGAGGTATTCACATGTGGAGGCAGAGGGCATAGCTAAGATAGTAAATGAATACTTTAAATCCGTCTTTACCAAGGAAGAAGATGCTACCCAGACCATGGTAAAAGAGGACATAATTCAGACACTAGAAGGGAGATAGGGAGCAGGTGTTGGATAGGCTAGTCTGTACTTAAAAGTTGATAAGGCACCAGGACTGGATGAGATGCATCCAAGGATACTGAGGGGAGTGAGAGTGGAAATTGCAGAGGCACTGGCCATAATTTTCCAGCCCTCCTTAGATTCAGGGGTGGTGCCAGAGGACTGGAGAATTGTAAATGTTACACCCTTGTTCAAAAAAGGGTGTAAGGATAAATCCAACAACTAAAGGCCAGTGAGTTTGACTTAGGTGGTGGGGAAACTTCTAGAAACAATAATTTGAGACAAAATTAATAGTCACATGGACAAATGGGGGGTCAATTAAGGAAAGCTGATATGGATTCCTTAAGGGAAACTCATATTTAACATCTGGACTTTTTTGAAGAGGTAACGGAGTTGTTGATGTGGGTGTACATGGTCTTCCAAAAGGCATTTGATACCGTGCCACACAACAGACTTGTGAACAAAGTTATAGCTCGTGGAATAAAAGGGACAGGAGCAACGTGGATATGAAATTGGCTGAGTGACAGGAAATAGAGTAGTGGCTAACGGATATTTTTTGGGCTGGAGGAAAGTTTGTAGTGAAGTTCACCAGGGGTCAGTTTTGGACCCTTGCCTTTCATGATATATTAATGATCTCAATCTTAGCATAGAACACAATTTCAAAATTTGTGGCTGGCATAAAATTTGGAAGTATTATGAACTGTGAAGAGGACAGTGTAGAACTTCAAAAGGACATAGACAAGTTGGTGGAATGAGCAGACAGGTGACAGATGAAGTTCAATGCAGAGAAATGTGAAATGATTCGTTTTGGTAGGAAGAACATGGAGAGACAATATAAAATAAAGAGTACAGCTCTAAAGGGGGTGCAGGAGCAGAGGGACCTGAGTGTATATGTGCATGAGGCATTGAAGATGCCAGGATATGCTAGTAGAGAGCGGCTAATAAAGCATACAGTATCCTGGCCTTTATTAGACCATAAGACCATAAGACATAGGAGCAGAAATTAGGCCATTTGGCCCATCGAGTCTGCTCCGCCATTCATCATGGCTGATAAGTTTCTCAACCCCATTCTCCCGCCTTCTCCCCGTAACCTTTGATCCCCTTACCAATCAAGAACTTATCTACCTCGGTCTTAAATACACTCAATGACCTGGCCTCCACAGCCTTCTGTGGCAATGAATTCCATAGATTCACCATTCTCTGGCTAAAGAAATTTCTCCTCATCTCTGTTCTAAAAGGTCTTCCCTTTACTCTGAGGCTGTGCCCTCGGGTCCTAGTCTCTCCTACTAATGAAAACATCTTCCCCACGTCCACTCTATCCAGGCCTTTCAGTATTCTGTAAGTTTCAATCAGAGCCCCCTCATCCTTCTAAACTCCATCGAGTATAGACCCAGAGTCCTCAAACGTTCCTAATACGTTAAGCCTTTCATTCCTGGGATTGTTCTCGAGAACCTCCTCTGGACCCCCTCCAAGGCCAGCACATCCTTCCTGAGATACGGGGCCCAAAATTGCTCACAATATTCTAAATGTGGTCTGACCAGAGCCTTATAAAGCCTCAGCAGCACATCCCTGCTTTTATATTCTAGTCCTCTCGAAATAAATGCCAATATTACATTTGCCTTCCTAACTACCGACTCAACCTGCAAGTTAATCTTAAGAGAATCCTGGACTAGGACTCCCAAGTGCCTTTACACTCCAGATTTCTGAATTCTCTCCCCATTTAGAAAATAGTCTATGCCTCTATTCTTCCTAACAAAGTGCATGACCTCACATTTTATTATTAATAGGGGCATGGAGCAAAGTGGTTATGTTGAACTTGTACAAGACACTAGTTCAGCTCCAGCTGGAGTATTGCGTCCAGTTCTGGGCACCACACTTTAGGTAAGATGTGAAGGCATCGGAGAGAGTGCAGAAAAGATTTGCAAGAATGGTTCCAGGGAATTGGAGAAGTTGGGACAATTTTCCTTGGAGAAGCCAAGGTTGAGAGGAGATTTGGTAGAAGTATTCAAAATCATGGGGGTCTGGACAGAGTAGATAGGGAGAAACTGTTCCCACTCATGAAAGGTTCGGAAATGAGAGGGCACAGATTTAAACTAATTGGTAAAAGAACAAAAGTGATATGCAAAAGAACTTTTTCACAACAGCGAGTGGTTAAGGTCTGGAGTGTGTTGCCTGCCAATGTGGTGGAGGCAGGCTCAACTGAAACATTCAAAAGGGAATTAGACTGTTATCTGAAAAGGAAGAACGTGCAGGGTTATGGGGTGGGGAGGGGCGGGGTGCAGGAGAATGAAACGAGGTGAATTGCTCATTGGAGAGCCAGTGCAGACACAATGGGCTGAATGGCCTGCTTTTGCACTATAACAATTCTGTGATTCAGCTGGGCACAGAGTTCAATACGTGCATCAGTACTCCAAGTAGACACCAAGGCTGACAGAAGGGTGGTTGGATTGATGCTGATGCTGATGGTATAACATTTTGAACACATACATGCAGAGTTCAGTTCCTATATTGTGCCCAGGGCTCAATGGTAGCTGTGTTGTTAACTATGGTCAGAACTCGACATGCTGCAGGCAGGTGATGTGTTCATTAACTGACCAACAAGCAGTAAAGCCAGGATAAACAGGGTATCCCCGTGGAGGGCTCAGTACACATGTTCACAGCAGTAAGTGAAGGGAGAACATAGTCTGAACCCCTATCAGTAAACGGATGAAGTGCAGTTAGAGAACCCTGCAAAGCAACATTAGCACAATCTTACCCATAACATTGAAACAACTTCTGTTTATATAGCAAAAAACATAGTTAAACATCCTAAAGTTCTTCACAGGAGTATTATAAAACAAAATTTAACACCAAGACACATGAGGTGATATTAAGTCAGATGACCTAAAGCTTGGGTCAACAAGATGCGTTTTAAGGAACATCTTAAAGGAGGCAAGAGAGGCAGAGATGTTTGGGGAGGGAATTGCAGATCTTTGGGCCTCAGCAGCTGAAGCCATGGTCACCAATGTTGGAGTGATAGAAATGAATGATTTAGAAGAGGCCAGAGTTGGAGAAGCACAGATCTCTAGTAGGGGCTGGAGGAAATTACAGAGGTTGGAGAAGTGAGATCTCTGAGGGATTTGTAAACAAGGGTGAGAATTTTTAAAAAGAGTGACACAGCTAGGGATGTTATTGAATATTTGGACCAAAACACAGTAGGAACTGTGAGGGCTTCAGATGTTATAAATTCTGTATAGTCCACGTTCTGTTCCTGTGTGCCAGATTGTTGTTTTACACAATTGCAGAATGTTATAAAGTTATAGAGACACTTGTAAGCCAGTTGTTGTAAGGCTTTCAGAATGGGGAAGTGGAAAGCTATGGGAATATGTGCCCAACTATTGGATTTTATTCAGCCGATGTATTCTAGCTCCCAGATCTGTATGTGAGTCTCAACTGCTCCTAACTCATTCAAAAGAGGAGTCTAACAAGATTGCCTAACTTGTCATCATCCATCCTATCTGGTATTGTTATGATCTCAAGGGAGACCATTAACTTTTAAAAAGAAATTCAAACAGCCTGCGATTAACCAATAAGCTGCAACACAAGATTTTTACATTTTTACACAAAAATAAACTTTATACAAAAAAATAAGCAAAGCAAGGACACTAGTATAATTTATCAAAACTTAGAGTATAAATCCAGTTCTCTTTTTATTTCCTGATACCACCCACGATTTCACTTAATACATCACAAGGGTTCATTCGCTTCTCTTTTTTGGAATTCACTTTGATTTCTCCTCAGTGTTCCAGCTATTCTCTGAGATACAAGATTTCACAGGGATTCTTCCATTAGCTTTTGAATAAGTGACTCCCCCCCCCAGCTTTCCAACAAAACCTGACAGCTGTGGGCTCCTCAGGTCCGAGATTGGGCCTCACTGCTTTCACCCTCAGTGATTTAAAAATCATGGATACCCCTGGTTCCTGGCGACCTCTGGGCCCCTTGTCTCTTGCTATAGATAGACAGCAGCTGTGTTGTCCCAGTCTGCTCCCACAGCTCCTGTACTGCTCTGGATCCCACAGCTACTTTACAGTTTCTGACAGACTCTCTGCCTTCTCCAAGCTCCAACCATGCTGATTGCTGACTATCTGTTTCTGTGAGCAAATGCTCACCAATGAATTGAGAAAAAGGAAAATTCCTAACCCGGTTCCACCTCACCCTATCACCCCCCACCCACTGAAAAGCCCATCTCCATGGCAATATGGCATGGTCCAAGCAAAAATGTAAATGAATTATCTTTTACCTTCAAAACAAACTGTGATTCTGTGACCCGCATGATTAATTTATATTTCTAATGAAGTTAACGGTCCTCTTTCCAGACCTGCTGGTTCCACATAGAAACCACCCTTGTTTACAAAGGTGCTTTTACCTTCTTTGATCTGGGGACTACTTGAATAATCTAAATGCCTCACTGAAATAGCGATAAACATCCTGTTATAAAAACAAAAAAACTGCGGATGCTGGAAATCCAAAACAAAAACAGAATTACCTGGAAAAACTCAGCAGGTCTGGCAGCATCGGCGGAGAAGAAAAGAGTTGACGTTTCGAGTCCTCATGACCCTTCGACAGAACTTGAGTTCGAGTCCAAGAAAGAGCTGAAATATAAGCTGGTTTAAGGTGTGTGTGTGGGGGGCGGAGAGATAGAGAGACAGAGAGGTGGAGGGGGGGTGGTGTGGTTGTAGGGACAAACAAGCAGTGATAGAAGCAGATCATCAAAAGATGTCAACGACAATAGTACAATAGAACACATAGGTGTTAAAGTTAAAGTCGGTGATATTATCTAAACGAATGTGCTAATTAAGAATGGATGGTAGGGCACTCAAGGTATAGCTCTAGTGGGGTTTTTTTTATAATGGAAATAGGTGGGAAAAGGAAAATCTTTATAATTTATTGGAAAAAAAAAGGAAGGGGGAAACAGAAAGGGGGTGGGGATGGGGGAGGGAGCTCACGACCTAAAGTTGTTGAATTCAATATTCAGTCCGGAAGGCTGTAAAGTCCCTAGTCGGAAGATGAGGTGTTGTTCCTCCAGTTTGCGCTGGGCTTCACTGGAACAATGCAGCAAGCCAAGGACAGACATGTGGGCAAGAGAGCAGGGTGGAGTATTAAAATGGCAAGCGATAGGGAGGTTTGGGTCATTCTTGCGGACAGACCGCAGGTGTTCTGCAAAGCGGTCGCCCAGTTTACGTTTGGTCTCTCCAATGTTGAGGAGACCACATTGGGAGCAACGAATGCAGTAGACTAAGTTGGGGGAAATGCAAGTGAAATGCTGCTTCACTTGAAAGGAGTGTTTGGGTCCTTGGACGGTGAGGAGAGAGGAAGTGAAGGGACAGGTGTTGCATCTTTTGCGTGGGCATGGAGTTGTGCCATAGGAGGGGGTTGAGGAGTAGGGGGTGATGGAGGAGTGGACCAGGGTGTCCCGGAGGGAGCGATCCCTACGGAATGCCGATAAGGGGGGTGAAGGGAAGATGTGTTTGGTGGTGGCATCATGCTGGAGTTGGCGGAAATGGCGGAGGATGATCCTTTGAATGCGGAGGCTGGTGGGGTGATAAGTGAGGACAAGGGGGACCCTATCATGTTTCTGGGAGGGAGGAGAAGGCGTGAGGGCGGATGCGCGGGAGATGGGCCGGACACGGTTGAGGGTCCTGTCAACGACCGTGGGTGGAAAACCTCGGTTAAGGAAGAAGGAGGACATGTCAGAGGAACTGTTTTTGAATGTAGCATCATCGGAACAGATGCGACGGAGGCGAAGGAACTGAGAGAATGGGTTGGAGTCCTTACAGGAAGCGGGGTGTGAGGAGCTGTAGTCAAGATAGCTGTGGGAGCCGATGGGTTTGTAATGGATATTGGTGGACAGTCTATCACCAGAGATTGAGACAGAGAGGTCAAGGAAGGGAAGGGAAGTGTCAGAGATGGACCACGTGAAAATGATGGAGGGGTGGAGATTGGAAGCAAAATTAATAAATTTTTCCAAGTCCTGACGAGAGCATGAAGCGGCACCGAAGTAATCATTGATGTACCGGAGAAAGAGTTGTGGAAGGGGGCCGGAGTAGGACTGGAACAAGGAATGTTCCACATACCCCATAAAGAGACAGGCATAGCTGGGGCCCATGTGGGTACCCATAGCCACACCTTTTATTAGGAGGAAGTGAGAGGAGTTGAAGGAGAAATTGTTCAGCGTGAGAACAAGTTCAGCCAGACGGAGGAGAGTAGTGGTGGATGGGGATTGTTCGGGCCTCTGTTCGAGGAAGAAGCTAAGGGCCCTCAGACCATCCTGGTGGGGGATGGAGGTGTAGAGGGATTGGATGTCCATGGTGAAGAGGAAGCGGTAGGGGCCAGGGAACTGGAAATTGTTGATGTGACGTAAGGTGTCAGAGGAATCACGGATGTAGGTGAGAAGGGACTGGACAAGGGGAGAGAGAAGGGAGTCAAGATAACGAGAAATGAGTTCTGTGGGGCAGGAGCAAGCTGAGATGATCGGTCTACCGGGGCAGTTCTGTTTGTGGATTTTGGGTAGGAGATAGAAGCGGGCCGTCCGAGGTTGGGCGACTATCAGGTTGGAAGCTGTGGGAGGGAGATCCCCAGAGGAGATGAGGTCAGTGACAGTCCTGGAAACATCCTGTCACTACCAATGCTCAGAGATGTGTCATCCATTGTTTCAGTTTTCTGACACTCAACTCTGACCTGATTAAATAAGCACAGGTGACACTTTGAACTTTAATTGCTGCAAGTCTGTTTATCAGTTTCTTGAACAGGGTTTTCTGCTTCATCATAAAACAAAAATAAAAATAGCTGGAAAAACTCAGCAGGCCTGGCAGCATCTGCAGAGAGGAATACAGTGCCCCCATAAAACCAGCTTATGTTTCACCTCTTCTCTATTTTTCATTAGCTCCGTTGAAGAGTCATACGGACTCGAAACGTTAACTGCGTCCCTCTCCGCAGATGCTGCCAGACCTGCTGAGTTTTTCCAGCTATTTTTATTTTTGTTTTGGATTTCCAGCATCCGCAGTTTTTTTGCTTTCATATTTCCGTTTCATCATCTTGAGTTCTCTGCATGAAGGCAGGTCTGACCCACAGTGCCACAATCTCTAACACAGGCAGGGCAAGGAGACAGGTCCCTAATCCACCCCAGCCGGAAGGGGGAGTGAACTCCATGCTGTTAGCGCCAACCTGGCCCACACCAGTCATCCAGTCAACATACACCATCATCCCTGCCCCCAGGAATCCCAGTTGCTGCAGCAAAATACAGTTTTACATGTATGTTGTCGTCTGGAGCTATAGGTAGCAATGTAGAAGGCTCCAATTGCTTTCCACCGAGTGGCTGACCAGGAATTTTCCCCACTCTTACCACCTGCCATTAGCACGTGTTGGAAGGATTTACACAATTTGATATTCAACTTGTCTGGATGCACATTATGCACTCACCTTCCTTCAGTGGGATTTGAAGCCAGAGCTTCTGGCTCAAAGGCAGGGCCACTACCCACTGCACCACAAGACCTTCCTGCAATCCCACTTATCCACCTTTAAAATTCAATTCCTGAACTAAAGGTTATTCCCTAAAACTTATGAATTATGAAATCAAATGTTCACAACAGTATCTTCACCCATGATGTGTTAAATCCAGTTGTAAAGGATGTATTGTGCTGAGCATCTCTGAAATTACTTCTTTTCACAGTCGACAGATTGGCATGTGGATCCAATGCATTTTTCTCACCATCAATGAGCCTTCAAATGCTGATGTGCGATACACTTCAATTTGTTAAAAAATGGTACTCCAAAAGTATCACCATTTTCTTGATGGAGTGGGACAGCCTCAACCCCCAATAGAATATAATTGTTGCATCTTCAGAACTTACTGCCCCTTTTAACGGAATATGGCTCAGGTTTTGTTTCCATAGGGTGTTTTAACTGCAGGTTTATTGCTGTTACTCCAGCTGATACCATGACAACTTCATGTCCCACTGCGCTCCCAATGTAACTAATTATTATTCTTCCCCTAAAGTGAGATCATTTACCTTTCAGTTACCACAGGAAAAACTGAGCTGCAGAATATGCTGCAAAAACACCAATAGGAATCCTGTGATCTAATGGAACAGAAAGCGATAACAATATTAAGTCACTATGAAACTGTCTCTTCTGTCATAACCCTTTATTCAGCAAAGTTTTTAGTTCCATGTTGACTTTTGAATTCTCAGCTTTTTTTCTGGGAGGAGGTGCAGCCTCAGCTCTATAAAAACTGTTTGTCAGCATTTGTGAAATTAGTAAGGATGAGGAACAGACTTGAAATAGTCTAATTACATTTCACATAATTCCAAATCATCTCATCATTTAAAAATAAAACGCTGCGGATGCTGGAGATCTGAAATAAAAACAGAAAATGCTGAAAAATCTCAGCGGGTCTGGCAGCCTCTGTGGAGAGAGAAACAGAGTTAACATTTTGATTTCAATACGACACTTCATCGGAAGCTGAACCCTGTTAAGGTTAACCCTATTTCTCTCTCCCCCGCTGCTGCCAGACCTGCTGAGTTTTTCCAGCACTTACTATTTTTATTTCACTCCTCCTTTACCTGATTCAAACCTAGGGTCCCATAGGTAAAGACAGAGTGAGCAATTCAACATTACCATCTTGGCAACTCTATTATTTTGTCTGCTGCTGAAACTCTTCTTTATCTACTCTTGACTATTTTAATGTCCAGCCTCCCACCTTCCAGTGTCCAATAAATTGAGCTCATCCAAACACTGCTTCTTGTATCTTCTTCAGATTCGAAGAAAAGTAGAAATGTGATAGGCTTTATAACCTGTAATCTGCCACATTTATACCTCTCTTCAGCTCTGAAGAACAGTCATATGGACTCAGAACGTTAACTCTGTTTCTCTCTCCACAGAGGCTGCCAGACCTGCTGAGTTTTTGCAGCATTTTCTGTTTTTATTTCAGATTTCCAGAATGTGCAGTATTTTGCTTTTATTGTTGTATTTGATCTTGCACCAAGTCCTATTTACTGATCACCCTTGTGCTCTTTTTTTTAATTCATTCATGAGGTGTGGGCTTCGCTGGCTGGGCCAGCATTTATTGCCCATCACTAGTTGTCTTTGAGAAGGTGGTGGTGAGCTGCCTTCTTGACCCGCTGAACTACATTGGCTCCTGGTCCAGCAACATCTTGACTTCAAAATTCTCATAGGCTCATAGACATTTACAGCAAAGAAGGAGGCCATTCAGCTCATCATGTCCACACCGGTCAACAAAGATCTGGCTACACTAATCCCATTTCCCAGCACTTGGTCCATAGTCCTGAAGGCAATGGCAACGCAAGTGAATATCTAAATACTTCTTAAATGTTACGAGAGTTTCTGACTCAACCACCCTTTCAGGCAGTGAGTTCCAGACTCCCAACACCCTCTGGGTGGAAAAGTTTCTCCTCAACTCCCCTCTCAGCCTTCAACCTCTTACCTTAAATCTATGCTCCTGGGTTATAGACCCCTCTACGAAAGGAAAAAGTGCCTTCCCAACCACCCTATCTATGCCCCTCATAATCTTACACACCTCTATCAGGTCCCCTCTCAACCTTCGCTGCTCCAAGGAAAACAACCCCAGCCTTTCCAATCTTTCCTCATAGATCAGACCATCCAGCCCAGGCAACATCCTGGTAAATGTCCTCTGCAACCACTCACCTTTGTTTTCAAATGACTCCATGGCCTTGCCTGTCCCTAATGTTGTAATCTCCTCCAGCACCACAGACCTACGAGATGTCTTTGCTCCTCCAGTCCTGGACTCTTGTGAAGTACCAGCTTCCATTGCTCTACAACTGGTGCCTGTGCCTTTAGTCTGGGAGCTAAATTCTGGAATTTCCTCCCTAAAACTCTCAGCCTCCTTTAAGATGCTCCTTTGACCACACTTTTGGTTACCTTCCCTTGTAACATCTGATGTGATTTGGTTTTAAACTTTGTTTGATAATCACTCCTGGGAAGCACTTTGCATTTTAGGCCAGTTTAGCTCAGTTGACAAGATGGTTAGAGTGTGGTGCAGAATGAAAACAAGGGTGTAGGTTTAATCCACTCAGAAGCTGTGGTAGTTCTTGGAGGCCTGTCTACTCCAGGCTTGCAGCGCGATGACAATCAAGCTATGGAGAACCAATTCTTTAACTCTAATGGAGAGAGAATCATAAGATCGTTTGTGGAATATAAAGGAGCTATTAAAACGTAAGTTGTTGTTCCTGCAAATATAAACCACATGAACCACTAGTTTAGATTCCAATCTGTAGCTCACTCAGAGGTATCTGTTATTCTATATATCAGAATGCAGAGCAGATGTCGAGAAAAAGAATCACTGAGAAAGTGAAAGAGCCTGGGTATTACACAGTCTGTAGTGAGTCTGGGTATTACACAGTCTGTAGTGAGTCTGGGTATTACACAGTCTGTAGTCAGTCTGGGTGTTACACAGTCTGTAGTGAGTCTGGGTATTACACAGTCTGTAGTGAGTCTGGGTATTACACAGTCAGTAGTCAGTCTGGGTATTACACAGTCTGTAGCCAGTCTGGGTATTACACAGTCTGTAGTGAGTCTGGGTATTACACAGTCTGTAGTGAGTCTGGGTATTACACAGTCTGTAGTGAGTCTGGGTATTACACAGTCTGTAGTGAGTCCGGGTATCACACAGTCTGTAGTGAGTCTGGGTATTACACAGTCTGTAGTGAGTCTGGTTATTACACAGTCTGTAGTGAGTCTGGGTATTACACAGTCTGTAGTCAGTCTGGGTATTACACAGTCTGTAGTGAGTCTGGGTATTACACAGTCTGTAGCCAGTCTGGGTATCACAAAGTCTGTAGTCAGTCTGGGTATTACACAGTCTGTAGTCAGTCTGGGTATTACACAGTCTGTAGCGAGTCTGGGTATTAAACAGTCTGTAGTGAGTCTGGGTATTACACAGTCTGTAGTGATTCTGGGTATTACACAGTCTGTAGTGAGTCTGGGTGTTACACAGTCTGTAGCGAGTCTGGGAATTACACAGTCTGTTGTGAGTCTGGGTATTACACAGTCTGTAGTGAGTCTGGGTATTACACATGCTGTAGTGAGTCTGGGTATTACACAGTCTGTAGTGTATCTGGGTATTACACAGTCTGTAGTCAGTCTGGGTATTAGACAGTCTGTAGTGAGCCTGGGTATTACACAGTCTGTAGCGAGTCTGGGTATCACACAGTCTGTAGTGAGTCTGGGTATTACACAGTCTGTAACGAGTCTGGGTATTACACAGTCTGTAGTCAGTCTGGGTGTTACACAGTCTGTAGTCAGTCTGGGTGTTACACAGTCTGTAGTCAGTCTGGGTATTACACAGTCGGCAGTGAGTCTGGGTATTACACAGTCTGTAGTGAGTCAGGGTATAACACAGTCTGTAGTGAGTCTGGGTATTAAACACACTGTAGCGAGTCTGGGTATTACACAGTCTGTAGTGATTCTGGGTATTACACAGTCTGTAGTCAGTCAGGGTATTACACAGTCTGTAGTGAGTCTGGGTGTTACACAGTCTGTAGTGAGTCTGGGTATTACACAGTCTGTAGTGAGTCTGGGTATTACACAGTCTGTAGTGAGTCTGGGTATTACACAGTCTGTAGTGAGTCTGGGTATTACACAGTCTGTAGCGAGTCTGGGTGTTACACAGTCTGTAGTGAGTCTGGGTATTACACAGTCTGTAGTGAGTCTGGGTATTACACAGTCTGTAGTCAGTCTGGGTATTACACAGTCTGTAGTGAGTCTGGGTATTACACAGTCTGTAGTGATTCTGGGTATTAGACAGTCTGTAGTGAGTCTGGGTATTACACAGTCTGTAGTGAGTCTGGGTATTACACAGACTGTAGTGAGTCTGGGTATTACACAGTCTGTAGTGAGTCTGGGTATTACACAGTCTGTAGTGAGTCTGGGTGTTACACAGTCTGTAGTCAGTCTGGGTATTACACAGTCTGTAGTGAGTCTGGGTATTACACAGTCTGTAGTCAGTCTGGGTATTACACAGTCTGTAGTCAGTCTGGGTATTACACAGTCTGTAGTGAGTCTGGGTGTTACACAGTCTGTAGTCAGTCTGGGTATTACACAGTCTGTAGTGAGTCTGGGTATTACACAGTCTGTAGTGAGTCTGGGTATTAGACAGTTCGTAGTGAGTCTGGGTATTACAAAGTCTGTAGTGAGTATGGGTATTACACAGTCTGTAGTGAGTCTGGGTATTACACAGTCTGTAGTGAGTCTGGGTATTAGACAGTCTGTAGACAGTCTGGGTATTACACAGTCTGTATTTAGTCTGGGTGTTACACGGTCTGTAGTGAGTCTGGGTATTACACAGTCTGTAGTCATTCTGCTTATTACACAGTCTGTAGTGAGTCTGGGTATTACACAGTCTGTAGTGAGTCTGGGTATTACACAGTCTGTAGTGAGTCTGGGTATTACACAGTCTGTAGGGCGTCTGGGTATTACACAGTCTGTAGTGTGTCTGGGTATTACACAGTCTGTAGTGAGTCTGGGTATTACACAGTCTGTAGTCAGTCTGGGTATTACACAGTCTGTAGTGAGTCTAGTTGTTACACAGTCTGTAGTGTATCTGGGTATTACACAGTATGTAGTCAGTCTGGGTATTACACAGTCTGTAGTGAGTATGGGTATTACACAGTCTGTAGTGTATCTGGGTATTACACAGTCTGTAGTGAGTCTGGGTATTACAAAGTCTGTAGCGAGTCTGGGTATTACACAGTCTGTAGTGAGTCTGGGTATTACACAGTCTGAAGTCAGTCTGGGTATTACACAGTCTGTAGTGAGTCTGGGTATTACACAGTCTGTAGTGAGTCTGGGTATTACACAGTCTGTAGTGTATCTGGGTATTACACAGTCTGTAGTGAGTCTGGGTATTACACAGTCTGTAGCGAGGCTGGGTATTACACAGTCTGTAGTGAGTCTGGGTATTACACAGTCTGTAGTGAGTCTGGGTATTACACAGACTGTAGTGATTCTGGGTGTTACACAGTCTGTAGTATACCTGGGTATTACACCATCTGTAGTGAGTCTGGGTATTACACAGTCTGTAGTGAGTCTGGGTATTACACAGTCTGTAGTGTGTCTGGGTATTACACAGTCTGTAGTCAGTCTGGGTATTACTCAGTCTGTAGTGAGTCTGGGTATTACAGAGTCTGTAGTGAGTCTGGTTATTACACAGTCTGTAGTGAGTCTGGGTATTACACAGTCTGTAGTCAGTCTGGGTATTACACAGTCTGTATTAAGTCTGGGTATTACACAGTCTGTAGTGTGTCTGGGTATTACACAGTCTGTAGTGAGTCTGGGTATTACACAGTCTGTAGCGAGTCAGGGTATTACACAGTCTGTAGTGAGTCTGGGTATTACACAGTCTGAAGTCAGTCTGGGTATTAAACAGTCTGTATTGAGTCTGGGTATTACACAGTCTGTAGTGTATCTGGGTATTACACAGTCTGTAGTGAGTCTGGGTATTACACAGTCTGTAGTGAGTCTGGGTATTACACAGTCTGTAGCGAGTCTGGGTATTACACAGTCTGTAGTGAGTCTGGGTATTACACAGTCTGGAGTGAGTCTGGGTATCACACAGACTGTAGTGAGTCTGGGTATTACACAGTCTGTAGTTAGTCTGGGTATTACACAGTATGTATTGAGTCTGGGTATTACACAGTCTGTAGCGAGTCTGGGTATTACACAGCCTGTAGTGAGTCTGGGTATTACACAGTCTGTAGTGAGTCTGGGTATTACACAGTCTGTAGTGAGTCTGGGTATTACACAGTCTGAAGTCAGTCTGGGTATTACACAGTCTGTAGTGATTCTGGGTATTACACAGTCTGTAGTGTATCTGGGTATTACACAGTCTGTAGTGAGTCTGGGTATTACACATTCTGTAGTGAGTCTGGGTATTACACAGTCTGTAGCGAGTCAGGGTATTACACAGACTGCAGTGAGTCTGGGTATTACACAGTCTGTAGTGAGTCTGGGTATTACACAGTCTGCAGTCAGACTGGGTGTTACACAGTCTGCAGTGAGTCTGGGTATTACACAGTCTGTAGTGAGTCTGGGCATTACACAGTCTGTAGTGAGTCTGGGTATTAGACAGTGTGTAGTGAGTCTGGGTATTACACAGTCTGTAGTGAGTCTGGGTATTACACAGTCTGTAGCAAGTCTGGGTATTACACAGTCTGTAGCGAGTCTGGGTATTACACAGTCTGTAGCGAGTCGGTGTATTACACAGTCTGTAGTGAGTCTGGGTATTACACAGTCTGTAGTGAGTCTGGGTATTACACAGTCTTTAGTGAGTCTGGGTATTACACAGTCTGTATTGAGTCTGGGTATTACACTGTCTGAAGTGAGTCTGGGTATTAAACAGTCTTTAGTGAGTCTGGTTTTTACACAGTCTGTAGTGAGTCTGGGTATTACACAGTCTGTAGTGAGTCTGGGTATTACACAGTCTGTAGTGTTTCTGCGTATAACACAGCCTGTAGTGTATCTGGGTATTACACAGTCTGTAGTGAGTCTGGGTATTACACAGTCTGTAGCGAGTCTGGGTATTACACAGTCTGTAAAGAGTCTGGGTATTACACAGTCTGAAGTCAGTCTGGATTTTACACAGTCTGTAGTGAGTCTGGGTATTACACAGTCTGTAGTGTATCTGGGTATTACACAGTCTGTAGTGAGTCTGGGTATTACACAGTCTGTAGTGAGTCTGGGTATTACACAGTCTGTAGCGAGTCTGGGTATTACAGTCTGTAGTGAGTCTGTTTATTACACAGTCTGGAGTGAGTCTGGGTTTCACACAGACTGTAGTGAGTCTGGGTATTACACAGTCTGTAGTTAGTCTGGGTATTACACAGTATGTATTGAGTCTGGGTATTACACAGTCTGTAGCGAGTCTGGGTATTACACAGTCTGTAGTGAGTCTGGGTATTACACAGTCTGTAGTGAGTCTGGGTATTACACAGTCTGTAGTGAGTCTGGGTATTACACAGTCTGTAGTCAGTCTGGGTATTACACAGTCTGTAGTGATTCTGGGTATTACACAGTCTGTAGTGTATCTGGGTATTACACAGTCTGTAGTGAGTCTGGGTATTACACATTCTGTAGTGAGTCTGGGTATTACACAGTCTGTAGCGAGTCAGGGTATTACACAGACTGTAGTGAGTCTGGGTATTACACAGTCTGTAGTGAGTCTGGGTATTACACAGTCTGTAGACAGTCTGGGTGTTACACAGTCTGTAGTGAGTCTGGGTATTACACAGTATGTACTGAGTCTGGGTATTACACAGTCTGTAGCGAGTCTGGGCATTACACAGTCTGTAGTGAGTCTGGGTATTACACAGTCTGTAGTGAGTCTGGGTATTACACAGTCTGTAGTGAGTCTGGGTATTACACAGTCTGAAGTCAGTCTGGGTATTACACAGTCTGTAGTGATTCTGGGTATTACACAGACTGTAGTGTATCTGGGTATTACACAGTCTGTAGTGAGTCTGGGTATTACACATTCTGTAGTGAGTCTGGGTATTACACAGTCTGTAGCGAGTCAGGGTATTACACAGACTGCAGTGAGTCTGGGTATTACACAGTCTGTAGTGAGTCTGGGTATTACACAGTCTGTAGTCAGACTGGGTGTTACACAGTCTGCAGTGAGTCTGGGTATTACACAGTCTGTAGTGAGTCTGGGCATTACACAGTCTGTAGTGATTCTGGGTATTAGACAGTGTGTAGTGAGTCTGGGTATTACACAGTCTGTAGTGAGTCTGGGTACTACACAGTCTGTAGCAAGTCTGGGTATTACACAGTCTGTAGCGAGTCTGGGTATTACACAGTCTGTAGCGAGTCGGTGTATTACACAGTCTGTAGTGAGTCTGGGTATTACACAGACTGTAGTGAGTCTGGGTATTACACATTCTGTAGTGAGTCTGGGTATTACACAGTCTGTATTGAGTCTGGGTATTACAGTGTCTGAAGTGAGTCTGGGTATTAAACAGTCTTTAGTGAGTCTGGTTTTTACACAGTCTGTAGTGAGTCTGGGTATTACACAGTCTGTAGTGAGTCTGGGTATTACACAGTCTGTAGTGTTTCTGGGTATAACACAGCCTGTAGTGTATCTGGGTATTACACAGTCTGTAGTGAGTCTGGGTATTACACAGTCTGTAGCGAGTCTGGGTATTACACAGTCTGTAAAGAGTCTGGGTATTACACAGTCTGAAGTCAGTCTGGATTTTACACAGTCTGTAGTGAGTCTGGGTATTACACAGTCTGTAGTCAGTCTGGGTATTACACAGTCTGTAGTGAGTCTGGGTATTACACCGTCTGTAGTGTATCTGGGTATTACACAGTGTGTAGTGTATATGGGTATTACACAGTCTGTTGTGAGTCTGGGTGTTACACAGTCTGTAGTGAGTCTGGGTATTACACAGTCTGTAGCGAGTATGGGTGTTACAGAGTCTGTAGTGAGTCTGGGTATTACACAGACTGTAGTGAGTCTGGGTATTACACTGTCTGTAGTGAGTCTGGGTATTACACAGACTGTAGTGAGTCTGGGTGTCACACAGTCTGTAGTGAGTATGGGTATTACACAGTCTGTAGTGAGTCTGGGTATAACACAGTCTGTAGTGAGTCTGGGTATTACACAGACTGCAGTGAGTCTGGGTAATACACAGTCTGTAGTCAGTCTGTGTATTACACAGTCTGTAGTGAGTCTGGGTATTACACAGACTGTAGTGATTCTGGGTATTACACAGTCTGTAGTCAGTCTTGGTATTACACTGTCTGTAGTGAGTCTGGGTATTACACAGTCTGTCGTCAGTCTGGGTATTACACAGTCTGTAGTGAGTCTGGGTATTACACAGTCTGTAGTGAGTCTGGATGTTACACAGTCTGTAGCGAGTCTGGTTATTACACAGTCTGTAGTGAGTCTGGGTATTACACAGTCTGTAGCGAGTCTGGGTATTACACAGTCTGTAGTGAGTCTGGGTATTACACAGTCTGTAGTCAGTCTGGGTATTACACAGTCTGTAGTGAGTCTGGGTATTACACAGTCTGTAGTGAGTCTTGGTATTAAACAGTCTGTAGTCAGTCTGGCTATTACACAGTATGTAGTGAGTCTGGGTATTACACAGTCTGTAGTGAGTCTGGGTATTACACAGTCTGTAGCGAGTCTGGGTCTTACACAGTCTGTAGTGAGTCTGGGTATTACAAAGTCTGTAGCGAGTCTCGGTACTACACAGTCTGTAGTCTGGGTATTACACAGTCTGTTGTGAGTCTGGGTATTACACTGTCTGTAGTGAGTCTGGGTATTACACAGTCATAGTCAGTCTGGGTATTAAACAGTCTGTTGTGAGTCTGGGTATTAAACAGTCTGTAGCGAGTCTGGGTATTACACAGTCTGTAGTGAGTCTGGGTATTACACAGTCTGTAGTGAGTCTGGGTATTACACAGTCTGTAGTGAGTCTGGGTATTACACAGTCTGTAGTGAGTCTGGATATTACACAGTCTGTAGTGAGTCTGGGTATTACACAGTCTGTAGTGAGTCTGGGTATTACACAGTCTGTATTGTGTCTGAGTATTACACAGTCTGTAGTGCATCTGGGTATTACACAGTCTGTAGTGAGTCTGGGTATTACACAGTCTGTAGTGAGTCTGGGTGTTACACAGTCTGTAGTGAGTCTGGGTATTACACAGTCTGTAGTGAGTCTGGGTGTTACACAGTCTGTAGTGAGTCTGGATATTACACAGTCTGCAGCTTGTCTGGGTATTACACAGTCTGTAGAGTGTCTGGTTATTACACAGTCTGTAGTGAGTCTGGGTATTACACAGTCTGTAGCGAGTCTGTGTATTACACAGTCTGTAGTGAGTCTGGGTATTACACAGTCTGTAGTCAGTCTGGGTATTACACAGTCTGTAGTGAGTCTGGATATTACACAGTCTGTAGTGAGTCTGGGAATTACACAGTCTGTAGTCAGTCTGGGTATTACACAGTCTGTAGTGAGTCTGGGTATTACACAGTCTGTAGTGAGTCTGGGTATTACACAGTCTGTAGTGAGTCTGGGTATTACACAGTCTGTAGTGAGTCTGGGTATTACACAGTCTGTAGTGAGTCTGGGTATTACACAGTCTGTAGTGAGTCTGGGTATTACACAGTCTGTAGTCAGTCTGGGTATTACACAGTCTGTAGTGAGTCTGGGTATTACACAGTCTGTAGTGAGTCTGGGTATTACACAGTCTGTAGTGAGTCTGGGTATTACACAGTCTGTAGTGAGTCTGGGTATTACACAGTCTGTAGCGAGTCTGGGTATTACACAGTCTGTATTGTGTCTGGGTATTACACAGTCTGGAGTGTATCTGGGTATTACACAGTCTGTAGTGAGTCTGGGTATTACACAGTCTGTAGTGAGTCTGGGTATTACACAGTCTGTAGTGAGTCTGGGTATTACACAGTCTGTAGTGAGTCTGGGTATTACACAGTCTGTAGTGAGTCTGGGTATTACACAGTCTGTAGCGAGTCTGGGTATTACACAGTCTGTAGTGAGTCTGGGTATTACACAGTCTGTAGCGAGTCTGGGTATTACACAGTCTGTAGTGAGTCTGGGTATTACACAGTCTGTAGTGAGTCTGGGTATTACACAGTCTGTAGTGAGTCTGGGTACTACACAGTCTGTAGTGTAACTGGGTATTACACAGTCTGTAGTGAGTCTGGGTATTACACAGTCTGTAGTGGAGTCTGGGTATTACACAGTCTGTAGTGAGTCTGGTTATTACACAGTCTGTAGTGAGTCTGGGTATTACACAGTCTGTAGTGAGTCTGGGTATTACACAGTCTGTAGTGAGTCTGGGTATTACACAGTCTGTAGTGAGTCTGGGTATTACACAGTCTGTAGTGAGTCTGGGTATTACACAGTCTGTAGTGAGTCTGGGTATTACACAGTCTGTAGTGAGTCTGGGTATTACACAGTCTGTAGTGAGTCTGGGTGTTACACAGTCTGTAGTGAGTCTGGTTATTGCACAGTCTGCAGCTTGTCTGGGTATTACACAGTCTGTAGTGAGTCTGGTTATTACACAGTCTGTAGTGAGTCTGGGTATTACACAGTCTGTAGCGAGTCTGTGCATTACACAGTCTGTAGAGAGTCGGGGTACTAAACAGTCTGTAGTCAGTCTGGGTATTACACAGTCTGTAGTGAGTCTGGATATTACACAGTCTGTAGTGAGTCTGGGAATTACACAGTCTGTAGTCAGTCTGGCTATTACACAGTCTGTAGTGAGTCTGGGTATTACACAGTCTGTAGTGAGTCTGGGTATTACACAGTCTGTAGCGAGTCTGCGTATTACACAGTCTGTAGTGAGTCTGGGTATTACACAGTCTGTAGCGAGTCTGGGTATCACACAGTCTGTCGTCTGGGTATTACACAGTCTGTAGTGAGTCTGGGTATTACACAGTCTGTAGTGAGTCTGGGTATTTCACAGTCTGTAGTCAGTCTGGGTATTACACAGTCTGTAGTGAGTCTGGGTATTACACAGTCTGTAGCGAGTCTGGGTATTACACTCTCTGTAGTCAGTCTGGGTATTACACAGTCTGTAGTGAGTCTGGGTATTACACAGTCTGTAGTGAGTCTGGGTATTACACAGTCTGTAGTGAGTCTGGGTATTACACAGTCTGTAGTGTATCTGGGTATTACACAGTCTGTAGTGAGTCTGGGAATTACACAGTCTGTAGTCAGTCTGGGTATTACACAGTCTGTAGTGAGTCTGGGTATTACACAGTCTGTAGTGAGTCTGGGTATTACACAGTCTGTAGCGAGTCTGGGTATTACACAGTCTGTAGTGAGTCTGGGTATTACACAGTCTGTAGCGAGTCTGGGTATCACACAGTCTGTCGTCTGGTTATTACACAGTCTGTAGTGAGTCTGGGTATTACACAGTCTGTAGTGAGTCTGGGTATTACACAGTCTGTAGTAGGTCTGGTTATTACACAGTCTGTAGTGAGTCTGGGTATTACACAGTCTGTAGTGAGTCTGGGCATTACACAGTCTGTAGTGAGTCTGGGTATTACACAGTCTGTAGTGAGTCTGGGTATTACACAGTCTGTAGACAGTCTGGGTATTACACAGTGTGTAGTGAGTCTGGGTGTTACACGGTCTGTAGTTAGTCTGGGTATTACACAGTCTGTAGAGGGTCTGGGTATTACACAGTCTGTAGTCAGACTGGGTATTACACAGTCTGTAGTGAGTTTGGGTGTTACACAGTCTGTAGTGAGTCTGGGTATTAGACAGTCTTAGTGAGTCTGGGTATTACACAGTCTGTAGTGAGTCTGGGTATTACACAGTCTGTAGTGAGTCTGGGTATTACACAGTCTGTAGTGAGTCTGGGTATTACACAGTCTGTAGTGAGTCTGGGTATTACACAGTCTGTAGTGAGTCTGGGTATTACACAGTCTGTAGCGAGTCTGGGTATTACACAGTCTGTAGTGAGTCTGGGTATTACACAGTCTGTAGTGAGTCTGGGTATTACACAGTCTGTAGTGAGTCTGGGTATTACACAGTCTGTAGTGAGTCTGGGTATTACACAGTCTGTAGTGAGTCTGGGTATTACACAGTCTGTAGCGAGTCTGGGTATTACACAGTCTGTAGTGAGTCTGGGTATTACACAGTCTGTAGTGAGTCTGGGTATTACACAGTCTGTAGTGAGTCTGGGTATTACACAGTCTGTAGTCAGTCTGGGTATTACACAGTCTGTAGTGAGTCTGGGTATTACACAGTCTGTAGTGAGTCTGGGTATTACACAGTCTGTAGTGAGTCTGGGTATTACACAGTCTGTAGTGAGTCTGGGTATTACACAGTCTGTAGTGAGTCTGGGTATTACACAGTCTGTAGTGAGTCTGGGTATTACACAGTCTGTAGTGAGTCTGGGTATTACACAGTCTGTAGTGAGTCTGGGTATTACACAGTCTGTAGTGAGTCTGGGTATTACACAGTCTGTAGTGAGTCTGGGTATTACACAGTCTGTAGTGATTCTGGGTATCACACAGTCTGTAGTGAGTCTGGGTGTTACACAGTCTGTAGTGAGTCTGGGTATTACACAGTCTGTAGTGATTCTGGGTATTACACAGTCTGTAGCGAGTCTGGGTATTACACAGTCTGTAGCGAGTCTGTGTATTACACAGTCTGTAGTGAGTCTGGGTATTACACAGACTGTAGTGAGTCTGGGTATTACACAGTCTGTAGTGAGTCTGGGTATTACACAGTCTGTATTGAGTCTGGGTATTACACAGTCTGAAGTGAGTCTGGGTATTACACAGTCTGTAGTGAGTCTGGGTATTACACAGTCTGTAGTGAGTCTGGGTATTACACAGTCTGTAGTGAGTCTGGGTATTACACAGTCTGTAGTGAGTCTGGGTATTACACAGTCTGTAGTGTATCTGGGTATTACACAGTCTGTAGTGAGTCTGGGTATTACACAGTCTGTAGCGAGTCTGGGTATTACACAGTCTGTAGTGAGTCTGGGTATTACACAGTCTGTAGTGAGTCTGGGTATTACACAGTCTGTAGTGAGTCTGGGTATTACACAGTCTGTAGTGAGTCTGGGTATTACACAGTCTGTAGTGAGTCTGGGTATTACACAGTCTGTAGTGAGTCTGGGTATTACACAGTCTGTAGTGAGTCTGGGTATTACACAGTCTGTAGTGAGTCTGGGTATTACACAGTCTGTAGTGAGTCTGGGTATTACACAGTCTGTAGTGAGTCTGGGTATTACACAGTCTGTAGTGAGTCTGGGTATTACACAGTCTGTAGTGAGTCTGGGTATTACACAGTCTGTAGTGAGTCTGGGTATTACACAGTCTGTAGTGAGTCTGGGTATTACACAGTCTGTAGTGAGTCTGGGTATTACACAGTCTGTAGTGAGTCTGGGTATTACACAGTCTGTAGTGAGTCTGGGTATTACACAGTCTGTAGTGAGTCTGGGTATTACACAGTCTGTAGTGAGTCTGGGTATTACACAGTCTGTAGTGAGTCTGGGTATTACACAGTCTGTAGTGAGTCTGGGTATTACACAGTCTGTAGTGAGTCTGGGTATTACACAGTCTGTAGTGAGTCTGGGTATTACACAGTCTGTAGTGAGTCTGGGTATTACACAGTCTGTAGTGAGTCTGGGTATTACACAGTCTGTAGTGAGTCTGGGTATTACACAGTCTGTAGTGAGTCTGGGTATTACACAGTCTGTAGTGAGTCTGGGTATTACACAGTCTGTAGTGAGTCTGGGTATTACACAGTCTGTAGTGAGTCTGGGTATTACACAGTCTGTAGTGAGTCTGGGTATTACACAGTCTGTAGTGAGTCTGGGTATTACACAGTCTGTAGTGAGTCTGGGTATTACACAGTCTGTAGTGAGTCTGGGTATTACACAGTCTGTAGTGAGTCTGGGTATTACACAGTCTGTAGTGAGTCTGGGTATTACACAGTCTGTAGTGAGTCTGGGTATTACACAGTCTGTAGTGAGTCTGGGTATTACACAGTCTGTAGTGAGTCTGGGTATTACACAGTCTGTAGTGAGTCTGGGTATTACACAGTCTGTAGTGAGTCTGGGTATTACACAGTCTGTAGTGAGTCTGGGTATTACACAGTCTGTAGTGAGTCTGGGTATTACACAGTCTGTAGTGAGTCTGGGTATTACACAGTCTGTAGTGAGTCTGGGTATTACACAGTCTGTAGTGAGTCTGGGTATTACACAGTCTGTAGTGAGTCTGGGTATTACACAGTCTGTAGTGAGTCTGGGTATTACACAGTCTGTAGTGAGTCTGGGTATTACACAGTCTGTAGTGAGTCTGGGTATTACACAGTCTGTAGTGAGTCTGGGTATTACACAGTCTGTAGTGAGTCTGGGTATTACACAGTCTGTAGTGAGTCTGGGTATTACACAGTCTGTAGTGAGTCTGGGTATTACACAGTCTGTAGTGAGTCTGGGTATTACACAGTCTGTAGTGAGTCTGGGTATTACACAGTCTGTAGTGAGTCTGGGTATTACACAGTCTGTAGTGAGTCTGGGTATTACACAGTCTGTAGTGAGTCTGGGTATTACACAGTCTGTAGTGAGTCTGGGTATTACACAGTCTGTAGTGAGTCTGGGTATTACACAGTCTGTAGTGAGTCTGGGTATTACACAGTCTGTAGTGAGTCTGGGTATTACACAGTCTGTAGTGAGTCTGGGTATTACACAGTCTGTAGTGAGTCTGGGTATTACACAGTCTGTAGTGAGTCTGGGTATTACACAGTCTGTAGTGAGTCTGGGTATTACACAGTCTGTAGTGAGTCTGGGTATTACACAGTCTGTAGTGAGTCTGGGTATTACACAGTCTGTAGTGAGTCTGGGTATTACACAGTCTGTAGTGAGTCTGGGTATTACACAGTCTGTAGTGAGTCTGGGTATTACACAGTCTGTAGTGAGTCTGGGTATTACACAGTCTGTAGTGAGTCTGGGTATTACACAGTCTGTAGTGAGTCTGGGTATTACACAGTCTGTAGTGAGTCTGGGTATTACACAGTCTGTAGTGAGTCTGGGTATTACACAGTCTGTAGTGAGTCTGGGTATTACACAGTCTGTAGTGAGTCTGGGTATTACACAGTCTGTAGTGAGTCTGGGTATTACACAGTCTGTAGTGAGTCTGGGTATTACACAGTCTGTAGTGAGTCTGGGTATTACACAGTCTGTAGTGAGTCTGGGTATTACACAGTCTGTAGTGAGTCTGGGTATTACACAGTCTGTAGTGAGTCTGGGTATTACACAGTCTGTAGTGAGTCTGGGTATTACACAGTCTGTAGTGAGTCTGGGTATTACACAGTCTGTAGTGAGTCTGGGTATTACACAGTCTGTAGTGAGTCTGGGTATTACACAGTCTGTAGTGAGTCTGGGTATTACACAGTCTGTAGTGAGTCTGGGTATTACACAGTCTGTAGTGAGTCTGGGTATTACACAGTCTGTAGTGAGTCTGGGTATTACACAGTCTGTAGTGAGTCTGGGTATTACACAGTCTGTAGCGAGTCTGGGTATTACACAGTCTGTAGTCAGTCTGGGTATTACACAGTCTGTAGTGAGTCTGGGTATTACACAGTCTGTAGTGAGTCTGGGTATTACACAGTCTGTAGTGAGTCTGGGTATTACACAGTCTGTAGTGTGTCTGGGTATTACACAGTCTGTAGTGAGTCTGGGTATTACACAGTCTGTAGTGAGTCTGGGTATTACACAGTCTGTAGTGAGTCTGGGTATTACACAGTCTGTAGTGAGTCTGGGTATTACACAGTCTGTAGTGAGTCTGGGTATTACACAGTCTGTACTGAGTCTGGGTATTACACAGTCTGTAGTGAGTCTGGGTATTACACAGTCTGTAGTGAGTCTGGGTATTACACAGTCTGTAGCGAGTCTGGGTATTACACAGTCTGTAGTGAGTCTGGGTATTACACAGTCTGTAGTGAGTCTGGGTATTACACAGTCTGTAGTGAGTCTGGATATTACACAGTCTGTAGTGAGTCTGGGAATTACACAGTCTGTAGTCAGTCTGGGTATTACACAGTCTGTAGTGAGTCTGGGTATTACACAGTCTGTAGTGAGTCTGGGTATTACACAGTCTGTAGTGAGTCTGGGTATTACACAGTCTGTAGTGAGTCTGGGTATTACACAGTCTGTAGCGAGTCTGGGTATCACACAGTCTGTCGTCTGGGTATTACACAGTCTGTAGTGAGTCTGGGTATTACACAGTCTGTAGTGAGTCTGGTTATTACACAGTCTGTAGTCAGTCTGGGTATTACACAGTCTGTAGTGAGTCTGGGTATTACACAGTCTGTAGCGAGTCTGGGTATTACACAGTCTGTAGTCAGTCTGGGTATTACACAGTCTGTAGTGAGTCTGGGTATTACACAGTCTGTAGTGAGTCTGGGTATTACACAGTCTGTAGTGAGTCTGGGTATTACACAGTCTGTAGTGAGTCTGGGTATTACACAGTCTGTAGTGAGTCTGGGTATTACACAGTCTGTAGTGAGTCTGGGTATTACACAGTCTGTAGTGAGTCTGGGTATTACACAGTCTGTAGTGAGTCTGGGTATTACACAGTCTGTAGCGAGTCTGGGTATTACACAGTCTGTAGTGAGTCTGGGTATTACACAGTCTGTAGTGAGTCTGGGTATTACACAGTCTGTAGTGAGTCTGGGTATTACACAGTCTGTAGTGAGTCTGGGTATTACACAGTCTGTAGTGAGTCTGGGTGTTACACAGTCTGTAGTGAGTCTGGGTATTACACAGTCTGTAGTGAGTCTGGGTATTACACAGTCTGTAGTGAGTCTGGGTATTACACAGTCTGTAGTGAGTCTGGGTATTACACAGTCTGTAGTGAGTCTGGGTATTACACAGTCTGTAGTGAGTCTGGGTATTACACAGTCTGTAGTGAGTCTGGGTATTACACAGTCTGTAGTGAGTCTGGGTATTACACAGTCTGTAGTGAGTCTGGGTATTACACAGTCTGTAGTGAGTCTGGGTATTACACAGTCTGTAGCGAGTCTGGGTATTACACAGTCTGTAGTGAGTCTGGGTATTACACAGTCTGTAGTGAGTCTGGGTATTACACAGTCTGTAGTGAGTCTGGGTATTACACAGTCTGTAGTGAGTCTGGGTATTACACAGTCTGTAGTGAGTCTGGGTATTACACAGTCTGTAGTGAGTCTGGGTATTACACAGTCTGGAGTGAGTCTGGGTTTACACAGTCTGGAGTGAGTCTGGGAATTACACAGTCTGTAGTGAGTCTGGGTATTACACAGTCTGTAGTGAGTCTGGGTATTACACAGTCTGTAGTGAGTCTGGGTATTACACAGTCTGTAGTGAGTCTGGGTATTACACAGTCTGTAGTGAGTCTGGGTATTACACAGTCTGTAGTCAGTCTGGGTATTACACAGTCTGTAGTGAGTCTGGGTATTACACAGTCTGTAGTGAGTCTGGGTATTACACAGTCTGTAGTCAGTCTGGGTATTACACAGTCTGTAGTGAGTCTGGGTATTACACAGTCTGTAGTGAGTCTGGGTATTACACAGTCTGTAGTGAGTCTGGGTATTACACAGTCTGTAGTGAGTCTGGGTATTACACAGTCTGTAGTGAGTCTGGGTATTACACAGTCTGTAGTGAGTCTGGGTATTACACAGTCTGTAGTGAGTCTGGGTATTACACAGTCTGTAGTGAGTCTGGGTATTACACAGTCTGTAGTGAGTCTGGGTATTACACAGTCTGTAGTGAGTCTGGGTATTACACAGTCTGTAGTGAGTCTGGGTATTACACAGTCTGTAGTGAGTCTGGGTATTACACAGTCTGTAGTGAGTCTGGGTATTACACAGTCTGTAGTGAGTCTGGGTATTACACAGTCTGTAGTGAGTCTGGGTATTACACAGTCTGTAGTGAGTCTGGGTATTACACAGTCTGTAGTGAGTCTGGGTATTACACAGTCTGTAGTGAGTCTGGGTATTACACAGTCTGTAGTGAGTCTGGGTATTACACAGTCTGTAGTGAGTCTGGGTATTACACAGTCTGTAGTGAGTCTGGGTATTACACAGTCTGTAGTGAGTCTGGGTATTACACAGTCTGTAGTGAGTCTGGGTATTACACAGTCTGTAGTGAGTCTGGGTATTACACAGTCTGTAGTGAGTCTGGGTATTACACAGTCTGTAGTGAGTCTGGGTATTACACAGTCTGTAGTGAGTCTGGGTATTACACAGTCTGTAGTGAGTCTGGGTATTACACAGTCTGTAGTGAGTCTGGGTATTACACAGTCTGTAGTGAGTCTGGGTATTACACAGTCTGTAGTGAGTCTGGGTATTACACAGTCTGTAGTGAGTCTGGGTATTACACAGTCTGTAGTGAGTCTGGGTATTACACAGTCTGTAGTGAGTCTGGGTATTACACAGTCTGTAGTGAGTCTGGGTATTACACAGTCTGTAGTGAGTCTGGGTATTACACAGTCTGTAGTGAGTCTGGGTATTACACAGTCTGTAGTGAGTCTGGGTATTACACAGTCTGTAGTGAGTCTGGGTATTACACAGTCTGTAGTGAGTCTGGGTATTACACAGTCTGTAGTGAGTCTGGGTATTACACAGTCTGTAGTGAGTCTGGGTATTACACAGTCTGTAGTGAGTCTGGGTATTACACAGTCTGTAGTGAGTCTGGGTATTACACAGTCTGTAGTGAGTCTGGGTATTACACAGTCTGTAGTGAGTCTGGGTATTACACAGTCTGTAGTGAGTCTGGGTATTACACAGTCTGTAGTGAGTCTGGGTATTACACAGTCTGTAGTGAGTCTGGGTATTACACAGTCTGTAGTGAGTCTGGGTATTACACAGTCTGTAGTGAGTCTGGGTATTACACAGTCTGTAGTGAGTCTGGGTATTACACAGTCTGTAGTGAGTCTGGGTATTACACAGTCTGTAGTGAGTCTGGGTATTACACAGTCTGTAGTGAGTCTGGGTATTACACAGTCTGTAGTGAGTCTGGGTATTACACAGTCTGTAGTGAGTCTGGGTATTACACAGTCTGTAGTGAGTCTGGGTATTACACAGTCTGTAGTGAGTCTGGGTATTACACAGTCTGTAGTGAGTCTGGGTATTACACAGTCTGTAGTGAGTCTGGGTATTACACAGTCTGTAGTGAGTCTGGGTATTACACAGTCTGTAGTGAGTCTGGGTATTACACAGTCTGTAGTGAGTCTGGGTATTACACAGTCTGTAGTGAGTCTGGGTATTACACAGTCTGTAGTGAGTCTGGGTATTACACAGTCTGTAGTGAGTCTGGGTATTACACAGTCTGTAGTGAGTCTGGGTATTACACAGTCTGTAGTGAGTCTGGGTATTACACAGTCTGTAGTGAGTCTGGGTATTACACAGTCTGTAGTGAGTCTGGGTATTACACAGTCTGTAGTGAGTCTGGGTATTACACAGTCTGTAGTGAGTCTGGGTATTACACAGTCTGTAGTGAGTCTGGGTATTACACAGTCTGTAGTGAGTCTGGGTATTACACAGTCTGTAGTGAGTCTGGGTATTACACAGTCTGTAGTGAGTCTGGGTATTACACAGTCTGTAGTGAGTCTGGGTATTACACAGTCTGTAGTGAGTCTGGGTATTACACAGTCTGTAGTGAGTCTGGGTATTACACAGTCTGTAGTGAGTCTGGGTATTACACAGTCTGTAGTGAGTCTGGGTATTACACAGTCTGTAGTGAGTCTGGGTATTACACAGTCTGTAGTGAGTCTGGGTATTACACAGTCTGTAGTGAGTCTGGGTATTACACAGTCTGTAGTGAGTCTGGGTATTACACAGTCTGTAGTGAGTCTGGGTATTACACAGTCTGTAGTGAGTCTGGGTATTACACAGTCTGTAGTGAGTCTGGGTATTACACAGTCTGTAGTGAGTCTGGGTATTACACAGTCTGTAGTGAGTCTGGGTATTACACAGTCTGTAGTGAGTCTGGGTATTACACAGTCTGTAGTGAGTCTGGGTATTACACAGTCTGTAGTGAGTCTGGGTATTACACAGTCTGTAGTGAGTCTGGGTATTACACAGTCTGTAGTGAGTCTGGGTATTACACAGTCTGTAGTGAGTCTGGGTATTACACAGTCTGTAGTGAGTCTGGGTATTACACAGTCTGTAGTGAGTCTGGGTATTACACAGTCTGTAGTGAGTCTGGGTATTACACAGTCTGTAGTGAGTCTGGGTATTACACAGTCTGTAGTGAGTCTGGGTATTACACAGTCTGTAGTGAGTCTGGGTATTACACAGTCTGTAGTGAGTCTGGGTATTACACAGTCTGTAGTGAGTCTGGGTATTACACAGTCTGTAGTGAGTCTGGGTATTACACAGTCTGTAGTGAGTCTGGGTATTACACAGTCTGTAGTGAGTCTGGGTATTACACAGTCTGTAGTGAGTCTGGGTATTACACAGTCTGTAGTGAGTCTGGGTATTACACAGTCTGTAGTGAGTCTGGGTATTACACAGTCTGTAGTGAGTCTGGGTATTACACAGTCTGTAGTGAGTCTGGGTATTACACAGTCTGTAGTGAGTCTGGGTATTACACAGTCTGTAGTGAGTCTGGGTATTACACAGTCTGTAGTGAGTCTGGGTATTACACAGTCTGTAGTGAGTCTGGGTATTACACAGTCTGTAGTGAGTCTGGGTATTACACAGTCTGTAGTGAGTCTGGGTATTACACAGTCTGTAGTGAGTCTGGGTATTACACAGTCTGTAGTGAGTCTGGGTATTACACAGTCTGTAGTGAGTCTGGGTATTACACAGTCTGTAGTGAGTCTGGGTATTACACAGTCTGTAGTGAGTCTGGGTATTACACAGTCTGTAGTGAGTCTGGGTATTACACAGTCTGTAGTGAGTCTGGGTATTACACAGTCTGTAGTGAGTCTGGGTATTACACAGTCTGTAGTGAGTCTGGGTATTACACAGTCTGTAGTGAGTCTGGGTATTACACAGTCTGTAGTGAGTCTGGGTATTACACAGTCTGTAGTGAGTCTGGGTATTACACAGTCTGTAGTGAGTCTGGGTATTACACAGTCTGTAGTGAGTCTGGGTATTACACAGTCTGTAGTGAGTCTGGGTATTACACAGTCTGTAGTGAGTCTGGGTATTACACAGTCTGTAGTGAGTCTGGGTATTACACAGTCTGTAGTGAGTCTGGGTATTACACAGTCTGTAGTGAGTCTGGGTATTACACAGTCTGTAGTGAGTCTGGGTATTACACAGTCTGTAGTGAGTCTGGGTATTACACAGTCTGTAGTGAGTCTGGGTATTACACAGTCTGTAGTGAGTCTGGGTATTACACAGTCTGTAGTGAGTCTGGGTATTACACAGTCTGTAGTGAGTCTGGGTATTACACAGTCTGTAGTGAGTCTGGGTATTACACAGTCTGTAGTGAGTCTGGGTATTACACAGTCTGTAGTGAGTCTGGGTATTACACAGTCTGTAGTGAGTCTGGGTATTACACAGTCTGTAGTGAGTCTGGGTATTACACAGTCTGTAGTGAGTCTGGGTATTACACAGTCTGTAGTGAGTCTGGGTATTACACAGTCTGTAGTGAGTCTGGGTATTACACAGTCTGTAGTGAGTCTGGGTATTACACAGTCTGTAGTGAGTCTGGGTATTACACAGTCTGTAGTGAGTCTGGGTATTACACAGTCTGTAGTGAGTCTGGGTATTACACAGTCTGTAGTGAGTCTGGGTATTACACAGTCTGTAGTGAGTCTGGGTATTACACAGTCTGTAGTGAGTCTGGGTATTACACAGTCTGTAGTGAGTCTGGGTATTACACAGTCTGTAGTGAGTCTGGGTATTACACAGTCTGTAGTGAGTCTGGGTATTACACAGTCTGTAGTGAGTCTGGGTATTACACAGTCTGTAGTGAGTCTGGGTATTACACAGTCTGTAGTGAGTCTGGGTATTACACAGTCTGTAGTGAGTCTGGGTATTACACAGTCTGTAGTGAGTCTGGGTATTACACAGTCTGTAGTGAGTCTGGGTATTACACAGTCTGTAGTGAGTCTGGGTATTACACAGTCTGTAGTGAGTCTGGGTATTACACAGTCTGTAGTGAGTCTGGGTATTACACAGTCTGTAGTGAGTCTGGGTATTACACAGTCTGTAGTGAGTCTGGGTATTACACAGTCTGTAGTGAGTCTGGGTATTACACAGTCTGTAGTGAGTCTGGGTATTACACAGTCTGTAGTGAGTCTGGGTATTACACAGTCTGTAGTGAGTCTGGGTATTACACAGTCTGTAGTGAGTCTGGGTATTACACAGTCTGTAGTGAGTCTGGGTATTACACAGTCTGTAGTGAGTCTGGGTATTACACAGTCTGTAGTGAGTCTGGGTATTACACAGTCTGTAGTGAGTCTGGGTATTACACAGTCTGTAGTGAGTCTGGGTATTACACAGTCTGTAGTGAGTCTGGGTATTACACAGTCTGTAGTGAGTCTGGGTATTACACAGTCTGTAGTGAGTCTGGGTATTACACAGTCTGTAGTGAGTCTGGGTATTACACAGTCTGTAGTGAGTCTGGGTATTACACAGTCTGTAGTGAGTCTGGGTATTACACAGTCTGTAGTGAGTCTGGGTATTACACAGTCTGTAGTGAGTCTGGGTATTACACAGTCTGTAGTGAGTCTGGGTATTACACAGTCTGTAGTGAGTCTGGGTATTACACAGTCTGTAGTGAGTCTGGGTATTACACAGTCTGTAGTGAGTCTGGGTATTACACAGTCTGTAGTGAGTCTGGGTATTACACAGTCTGTAGTGAGTCTGGGTATTACACAGTCTGTAGTGAGTCTGGGTATTACACAGTCTGTAGTGAGTCTGGGTATTACACAGTCTGTAGTGAGTCTGGGTATTACACAGTCTGTAGTGAGTCTGGGTATTACACAGTCTGTAGTGAGTCTGGGTATTACACAGTCTGTAGTGAGTCTGGGTATTACACAGTCTGTAGTGAGTCTGGGTATTACACAGTCTGTAGTGAGTCTGGGTATTACACAGTCTGTAGTGAGTCTGGGTATTACACAGTCTGTAGTGAGTCTGGGTATTACACAGTCTGTAGTGAGTCTGGGTATTACACAGTCTGTAGTGAGTCTGGGTATTACACAGTCTGTAGTGAGTCTGGGTATTACACAGTCTGTAGTGAGTCTGGGTATTACACAGTCTGTAGTGAGTCTGGGTATTACACAGTCTGTAGTGAGTCTGGGTATTACACAGTCTGTAGTGAGTCTGGGTATTACACAGTCTGTAGTGAGTCTGGGTATTACACAGTCTGTAGTGAGTCTGGGTATTACACAGTCTGTAGTGAGTCTGGGTATTACACAGTCTGTAGTGAGTCTGGGTATTACACAGTCTGTAGTGAGTCTGGGTATTACACAGTCTGTAGTGAGTCTGGGTATTACACAGTCTGTAGTGAGTCTGGGTATTACACAGTCTGTAGTGAGTCTGGGTATTACACAGTCTGTAGTGAGTCTGGGTATTACACAGTCTGTAGTGAGTCTGGGTATTACACAGTCTGTAGTGAGTCTGGGTATTACACAGTCTGTAGTGAGTCTGGGTATTACACAGTCTGTAGTGAGTCTGGGTATTACACAGTCTGTAGTGAGTCTGGGTATTACACAGTCTGTAGTGAGTCTGGGTATTACACAGTCTGTAGTGAGTCTGGGTATTACACAGTCTGTAGTGAGTCTGGGTATTACACAGTCTGTAGTGAGTCTGGGTATTACACAGTCTGTAGTGAGTCTGGGTATTACACAGTCTGTAGTGAGTCTGGGTATTACACAGTCTGTAGTGAGTCTGGGTATTACACAGTCTGTAGTGAGTCTGGGTATTACACAGTCTGTAGTGAGTCTGGGTATTACACAGTCTGTAGTGAGTCTGGGTATTACACAGTCTGTAGTGAGTCTGGGTATTACACAGTCTGTAGTGAGTCTGGGTATTACACAGTCTGTAGTGAGTCTGGGTATTACACAGTCTGTAGTGAGTCTGGGTATTACACAGTCTGTAGTGAGTCTGGGTATTACACAGTCTGTAGTGAGTCTGGGTATTACACAGTCTGTAGTGAGTCTGGGTATTACACAGTCTGTAGTGAGTCTGGGTATTACACAGTCTGTAGTGAGTCTGGGTATTACACAGTCTGTAGTGAGTCTGGGTATTACACAGTCTGTAGTGAGTCTGGGTATTACACAGTCTGTAGTGAGTCTGGGTATTACACAGTCTGTAGTGAGTCTGGGTATTACACAGTCTGTAGTGAGTCTGGGTATTACACAGTCTGTAGTGAGTCTGGGTATTACACAGTCTGTAGTGAGTCTGGGTATTACACAGTCTGTAGTGAGTCTGGGTATTACACAGTCTGTAGTGAGTCTGGGTATTACACAGTCTGTAGTGAGTCTGGGTATTACACAGTCTGTAGTGAGTCTGGGTATTACACAGTCTGTAGTGAGTCTGGGTATTACACAGTCTGTAGTGAGTCTGGGTATTACACAGTCTGTAGTGAGTCTGGGTATTACACAGTCTGTAGTGAGTCTGGGTATTACACAGTCTGTAGTGAGTCTGGGTATTACACAGTCTGTAGTGAGTCTGGGTATTACACAGTCTGTAGTGAGTCTGGGTATTACACAGTCTGTAGTGAGTCTGGGTATTACACAGTCTGTAGTGAGTCTGGGTATTACACAGTCTGTAGTGAGTCTGGGTATTACACAGTCTGTAGTGAGTCTGGGTATTACACAGTCTGTAGTGAGTCTGGGTATTACACAGTCTGTAGTGAGTCTGGGTATTACACAGTCTGTAGTGAGTCTGGGTATTACACAGTCTGTAGTGAGTCTGGGTATTACACAGTCTGTAGTGAGTCTGGGTATTACACAGTCTGTAGTGAGTCTGGGTATTACACAGTCTGTAGTGAGTCTGGGTATTACACAGTCTGTAGTGAGTCTGGGTATTACACAGTCTGTAGTGAGTCTGGGTATTACACAGTCTGTAGTGAGTCTGGGTATTACACAGTCTGTAGTGAGTCTGGGTATTACACAGTCTGTAGTGAGTCTGGGTATTACACAGTCTGTAGTGAGTCTGGGTATTACACAGTCTGTAGTGAGTCTGGGTATTACACAGTCTGTAGTGAGTCTGGGTATTACACAGTCTGTAGTGAGTCTGGGTATTACACAGTCTGTAGTGAGTCTGGGTATTACACAGTCTGTAGTGAGTCTGGGTATTACACAGTCTGTAGTGAGTCTGGGTATTACACAGTCTGTAGTGAGTCTGGGTATTACACAGTCTGTAGTGAGTCTGGGTATTACACAGTCTGTAGTGAGTCTGGGTATTACACAGTCTGTAGTGAGTCTGGGTATTACACAGTCTGTAGTGAGTCTGGGTATTACACAGTCTGTAGTGAGTCTGGGTATTACACAGTCTGTAGTGAGTCTGGGTATTACACAGTCTGTAGTGAGTCTGGGTATTACACAGTCTGTAGTGAGTCTGGGTATTACACAGTCTGTAGTGAGTCTGGGTATTACACAGTCTGTAGTGAGTCTGGGTATTACACAGTCTGTAGTGAGTCTGGGTATTACACAGTCTGTAGTGAGTCTGGGTATTACACAGTCTGTAGTGAGTCTGGGTATTACACAGTCTGTAGTGAGTCTGGGTATTACACAGTCTGTAGTGAGTCTGGGTATTACACAGTCTGTAGTGAGTCTGGGTATTACACAGTCTGTAGTGAGTCTGGGTATTACACAGTCTGTAGTGAGTCTGGGTATTACACAGTCTGTAGTGAGTCTGGGTATTACACAGTCTGTAGTGAGTCTGGGTATTACACAGTCTGTAGTGAGTCTGGGTATTACACAGTCTGTAGTGAGTCTGGGTATTACACAGTCTGTAGTGAGTCTGGGTATTACACAGTCTGTAGTGAGTCTGGGTATTACACAGTCTGTAGTGAGTCTGGGTATTACACAGTCTGTAGTGAGTCTGGGTATTACACAGTCTGTAGTGAGTCTGGGTATTACACAGTCTGTAGTGAGTCTGGGTATTACACAGTCTGTAGTGAGTCTGGGTATTACACAGTCTGTAGTGAGTCTGGGTATTACACAGTCTGTAGTGAGTCTGGGTATTACACAGTCTGTAGTGAGTCTGGGTATTACACAGTCTGTAGTGAGTCTGGGTATTACACAGTCTGTAGTGAGTCTGGGTATTACACAGTCTGTAGTGAGTCTGGGTATTACACAGTCTGTAGTGAGTCTGGGTATTACACAGTCTGTAGTGAGTCTGGGTATTACACAGTCTGTAGTGAGTCTGGGTATTACACAGTCTGTAGTGAGTCTGGGTATTACACAGTCTGTAGTGAGTCTGGGTATTACACAGTCTGTAGTGAGTCTGGGTATTACACAGTCTGTAGTGAGTCTGGGTATTACACAGTCTGTAGTGAGTCTGGGTATTACACAGTCTGTAGTGAGTCTGGGTATTACACAGTCTGTAGTGAGTCTGGGTATTACACAGTCTGTAGTGAGTCTGGGTATTACACAGTCTGTAGTGAGTCTGGGTATTACACAGTCTGTAGTGAGTCTGGGTATTACACAGTCTGTAGTGAGTCTGGGTATTACACAGTCTGTAGTGAGTCTGGGTATTACACAGTCTGTAGTGAGTCTGGGTATTACACAGTCTGTAGTGAGTCTGGGTATTACACAGTCTGTAGTGAGTCTGGGTATTACACAGTCTGTAGTGAGTCTGGGTATTACACAGTCTGTAGTGAGTCTGGGTATTACACAGTCTGTAGTGAGTCTGGGTATTACACAGTCTGTAGTGAGTCTGGGTATTACACAGTCTGTAGTGAGTCTGGGTATTACACAGTCTGTAGTGAGTCTGGGTATTACACAGTCTGTAGTGAGTCTGGGTATTACACAGTCTGTAGTGAGTCTGGGTATTACACAGTCTGTAGTGAGTCTGGGTATTACACAGTCTGTAGTGAGTCTGGGTATTACACAGTCTGTAGTGAGTCTGGGTATTACACAGTCTGTAGTGAGTCTGGGTATTACACAGTCTGTAGTGAGTCTGGGTATTACACAGTCTGTAGTGAGTCTGGGTATTACACAGTCTGTAGTGAGTCTGGGTATTACACAGTCTGTAGTGAGTCTGGGTATTACACAGTCTGTAGTGAGTCTGGGTATTACACAGTCTGTAGTGAGTCTGGGTATTACACAGTCTGTAGTGAGTCTGGGTATTACACAGTCTGTAGTGAGTCTGGGTATTACACAGTCTGTAGTGAGTCTGGGTATTACACAGTCTGTAGTGAGTCTGGGTATTACACAGTCTGTAGTGAGTCTGGGTATTACACAGTCTGTAGTGAGTCTGGGTATTACACAGTCTGTAGTGAGTCTGGGTATTACACAGTCTGTAGTGAGTCTGGGTATTACACAGTCTGTAGTGAGTCTGGGTATTACACAGTCTGTAGTGAGTCTGGGTATTACACAGTCTGTAGTGAGTCTGGGTATTACACAGTCTGTAGTGAGTCTGGGTATTACACAGTCTGTAGTGAGTCTGGGTATTACACAGTCTGTAGTGAGTCTGGGTATTACACAGTCTGTAGTGAGTCTGGGTATTACACAGTCTGTAGTGAGTCTGGGTATTACACAGTCTGTAGTGAGTCTGGGTATTACACAGTCTGTAGTGAGTCTGGGTATTACACAGTCTGTAGTGAGTCTGGGTATTACACAGTCTGTAGTGAGTCTGGGTATTACACAGTCTGTAGTGAGTCTGGGTATTACACAGTCTGTAGTGAGTCTGGGTATTACACAGTCTGTAGTGAGTCTGGGTATTACACAGTCTGTAGTGAGTCTGGGTATTACACAGTCTGTAGTGAGTCTGGGTATTACACAGTCTGTAGTGAGTCTGGGTATTACACAGTCTGTAGTGAGTCTGGGTATTACACAGTCTGTAGTGAGTCTGGGTATTACACAGTCTGTAGTGAGTCTGGGTATTACACAGTCTGTAGTGAGTCTGGGTATTACACAGTCTGTAGTGAGTCTGGGTATTACACAGTCTGTAGTGAGTCTGGGTATTACACAGTCTGTAGTGAGTCTGGGTATTACACAGTCTGTAGTGAGTCTGGGTATTACACAGTCTGTAGTGAGTCTGGGTATTACACAGTCTGTAGTGAGTCTGGGTATTACACAGTCTGTAGTGAGTCTGGGTATTACACAGTCTGTAGTGAGTCTGGGTATTACACAGTCTGTAGTGAGTCTGGGTATTACACAGTCTGTAGTGAGTCTGGGTATTACACAGTCTGTAGTGAGTCTGGGTATTACACAGTCTGTAGTGAGTCTGGGTATTACACAGTCTGTAGTGAGTCTGGGTATTACACAGTCTGTAGTGAGTCTGGGTATTACACAGTCTGTAGTGAGTCTGGGTATTACACAGTCTGTAGTGAGTCTGGGTATTACACAGTCTGTAGTGAGTCTGGGTATTACACAGTCTGTAGTGAGTCTGGGTATTACACAGTCTGTAGTGAGTCTGGGTATTACACAGTCTGTAGTGAGTCTGGGTATTACACAGTCTGTAGTGAGTCTGGGTATTACACAGTCTGTAGTGAGTCTGGGTATTACACAGTCTGTAGTGAGTCTGGGTATTACACAGTCTGTAGTGAGTCTGGGTATTACACAGTCTGTAGTGAGTCTGGGTATTACACAGTCTGTAGTGAGTCTGGGTATTACACAGTCTGTAGTGAGTCTGGGTATTACACAGTCTGTAGTGAGTCTGGGTATTACACAGTCTGTAGTGAGTCTGGGTATTACACAGTCTGTAGTGAGTCTGGGTATTACACAGTCTGTAGTGAGTCTGGGTATTACACAGTCTGTAGTGAGTCTGGGTATTACACAGTCTGTAGTGAGTCTGGGTATTACACAGTCTGTAGTGAGTCTGGGTATTACACAGTCTGTAGTGAGTCTGGGTATTACACAGTCTGTAGTGAGTCTGGGTATTACACAGTCTGTAGTGAGTCTGGGTATTACACAGTCTGTAGTGAGTCTGGGTATTACACAGTCTGTAGTGAGTCTGGGTATTACACAGTCTGTAGTGAGTCTGGGTATTACACAGTCTGTAGTGAGTCTGGGTATTACACAGTCTGTAGTGAGTCTGGGTATTACACAGTCTGTAGTGAGTCTGGGTATTACA
This sequence comes from Carcharodon carcharias, assembly GCF_017639515.1. Classification (NCBI taxonomy): domain Eukaryota; kingdom Metazoa; phylum Chordata; class Chondrichthyes; order Lamniformes; family Lamnidae; genus Carcharodon; species Carcharodon carcharias. The sequence goes on from NC_054468.1 coordinate 233,176,997, forward strand.
CAGTCTGTAGTGAGTCTGGGTATTACACAGTCTGTAGTGAGTCTGGGTATTACACAGTCTGTAGTGAGTCTGGGTATTACACAGTCTGTAGTGAGTCTGGGTATTACACAGTCTGTAGTGAGTCTGGGTATTACACAGTCTGTAGTGAGTCTGGGTATTACACAGTCTGTAGTGAGTCTGGGTATTACACAGTCTGTAGTGAGTCTGGGTATTACACAGTCTGTAGTGAGTCTGGGTATTACACAGTCTGTAGTGAGTCTGGGTATTACACAGTCTGTAGTGAGTCTGGGTATTACACAGTCTGTAGTGAGTCTGGGTATTACACAGTCTGTAGTGAGTCTGGGTATTACACAGTCTGTAGTGAGTCTGGGTATTACACAGTCTGTAGTGAGTCTGGGTATTACACAGTCTGTAGTGAGTCTGGGTATTACACAGTCTGTAGTGAGTCTGGGTATTACACAGTCTGTAGTGAGTCTGGGTATTACACAGTCTGTAGTGAGTCTGGGTATTACACAGTCTGTAGTGAGTCTGGGTATTACACAGTCTGTAGTGAGTCTGGGTATTACACAGTCTGTAGTGAGTCTGGGTATTACACAGTCTGTAGTGAGTCTGGGTATTACACAGTCTGTAGTGAGTCTGGGTATTACACAGTCTGTAGTGAGTCTGGGTATTACACAGTCTGTAGTGAGTCTGGGTATTACACAGTCTGTAGTGAGTCTGGGTATTACACAGTCTGTAGTGAGTCTGGGTATTACACAGTCTGTAGTGAGTCTGGGTATTACACAGTCTGTAGTGAGTCTGGGTATTACACAGTCTGTAGTGAGTCTGGGTATTACACAGTCTGTAGTGAGTCTGGGTATTACACAGTCTGTAGTGAGTCTGGGTATTACACAGTCTGTAGTGAGTCTGGGTATTACACAGTCTGTAGTGAGTCTGGGTATTACACAGTCTGTAGTGAGTCTGGGTATTACACAGTCTGTAGTGAGTCTGGGTATTACACAGTCTGTAGTGAGTCTGGGTATTACACAGTCTGTAGTGAGTCTGGGTATTACACAGTCTGTAGTGAGTCTGGGTATTACACAGTCTGTAGTGAGTCTGGGTATTACACAGTCTGTAGTGAGTCTGGGTATTACACAGTCTGTAGTGAGTCTGGGTATTACACAGTCTGTAGTGAGTCTGGGTATTACACAGTCTGTAGTGAGTCTGGGTATTACACAGTCTGTAGTGAGTCTGGGTATTACACAGTCTGTAGTGAGTCTGGGTATTACACAGTCTGTAGTGAGTCTGGGTATTACACAGTCTGTAGTGAGTCTGGGTATTACACAGTCTGTAGTGAGTCTGGGTATTACACAGTCTGTAGTGAGTCTGGGTATTACACAGTCTGTAGTGAGTCTGGGTATTACACAGTCTGTAGTGAGTCTGGGTATTACACAGTCTGTAGTGAGTCTGGGTATTACACAGTCTGTAGTGAGTCTGGGTATTACACAGTCTGTAGTGAGTCTGGGTATTACACAGTCTGTAGTGAGTCTGGGTATTACACAGTCTGTAGTGAGTCTGGGTATTACACAGTCTGTAGTGAGTCTGGGTATTACACAGTCTGTAGTGAGTCTGGGTATTACACAGTCTGTAGTGAGTCTGGGTATTACACAGTCTGTAGTGAGTCTGGGTATTACACAGTCTGTAGTGAGTCTGGGTATTACACAGTCTGTAGTGAGTCTGGGTATTACACAGTCTGTAGTGAGTCTGGGTATTACACAGTCTGTAGTGAGTCTGGGTATTACACAGTCTGTAGTGAGTCTGGGTATTACACAGTCTGTAGTGAGTCTGGGTATTACACAGTCTGTAGTGAGTCTGGGTATTACACAGTCTGTAGTGAGTCTGGGTATTACACAGTCTGTAGTGAGTCTGGGTATTACACAGTCTGTAGTGAGTCTGGGTATTACACAGTCTGTAGTGAGTCTGGGTATTACACAGTCTGTAGTGAGTCTGGGTATTACACAGTCTGTAGTGAGTCTGGGTATTACACAGTCTGTAGTGAGTCTGGGTATTACACAGTCTGTAGTGAGTCTGGGTATTACACAGTCTGTAGTGAGTCTGGGTATTACACAGTCTGTAGTGAGTCTGGGTATTACACAGTCTGTAGTGAGTCTGGGTATTACACAGTCTGTAGTGAGTCTGGGTATTACACAGTCTGTAGTGAGTCTGGGTATTACACAGTCTGTAGTGAGTCTGGGTATTACACAGTCTGTAGTGAGTCTGGGTATTACACAGTCTGTAGTGAGTCTGGGTATTACACAGTCTGTAGTGAGTCTGGGTATTACACAGTCTGTAGTGAGTCTGGGTATTACACAGTCTGTAGTGAGTCTGGGTATTACACAGTCTGTAGTGAGTCTGGGTATTACACAGTCTGTAGTGAGTCTGGGTATTACACAGTCTGTAGTGAGTCTGGGTATTACACAGTCTGTAGTGAGTCTGGGTATTACACAGTCTGTAGTGAGTCTGGGTATTACACAGTCTGTAGTGAGTCTGGGTATTACACAGTCTGTAGTGAGTCTGGGTATTACACAGTCTGTAGTGAGTCTGGGTATTACACAGTCTGTAGTGAGTCTGGGTATTACACAGTCTGTAGTGAGTCTGGGTATTACACAGTCTGTAGTGAGTCTGGGTATTACACAGTCTGTAGTGAGTCTGGGTATTACACAGTCTGTAGTGAGTCTGGGTATTACACAGTCTGTAGTGAGTCTGGGTATTACACAGTCTGTAGTGAGTCTGGGTATTACACAGTCTGTAGTGAGTCTGGGTATTACACAGTCTGTAGTGAGTCTGGGTATTACACAGTCTGTAGTGAGTCTGGGTATTACACAGTCTGTAGTGAGTCTGGGTATTACACAGTCTGTAGTGAGTCTGGGTATTACACAGTCTGTAGTGAGTCTGGGTATTACACAGTCTGTAGTGAGTCTGGGTATTACACAGTCTGTAGTGAGTCTGGGTATTACACAGTCTGTAGTGAGTCTGGGTATTACACAGTCTGTAGTGAGTCTGGGTATTACACAGTCTGTAGTGAGTCTGGGTATTACACAGTCTGTAGTGAGTCTGGGTATTACACAGTCTGTAGTGAGTCTGGGTATTACACAGTCTGTAGTGAGTCTGGGTATTACACAGTCTGTAGTGAGTCTGGGTATTACACAGTCTGTAGTGAGTCTGGGTATTACACAGTCTGTAGTGAGTCTGGGTATTACACAGTCTGTAGTGAGTCTGGGTATTACACAGTCTGTAGTGAGTCTGGGTATTACACAGTCTGTAGTGAGTCTGGGTATTACACAGTCTGTAGTGAGTCTGGGTATTACACAGTCTGTAGTGAGTCTGGGTATTACACAGTCTGTAGTGAGTCTGGGTATTACACAGTCTGTAGTGAGTCTGGGTATTACACAGTCTGTAGTGAGTCTGGGTATTACACAGTCTGTAGTGAGTCTGGGTATTACACAGTCTGTAGTGAGTCTGGGTATTACACAGTCTGTAGTGAGTCTGGGTATTACACAGTCTGTAGTGAGTCTGGGTATTACACAGTCTGTAGTGAGTCTGGGTATTACACAGTCTGTAGTGAGTCTGGGTATTACACAGTCTGTAGTGAGTCTGGGTATTACACAGTCTGTAGTGAGTCTGGGTATTACACAGTCTGTAGTGAGTCTGGGTATTACACAGTCTGTAGTGAGTCTGGGTATTACACAGTCTGTAGTGAGTCTGGGTATTACACAGTCTGTAGTGAGTCTGGGTATTACACAGTCTGTAGTGAGTCTGGGTATTACACAGTCTGTAGTGAGTCTGGGTATTACACAGTCTGTAGTGAGTCTGGGTATTACACAGTCTGTAGTGAGTCTGGGTATTACACAGTCTGTAGTGAGTCTGGGTATTACACAGTCTGTAGTGAGTCTGGGTATTACACAGTCTGTAGTGAGTCTGGGTATTACACAGTCTGTAGTGAGTCTGGGTATTACACAGTCTGTAGTGAGTCTGGGTATTACACAGTCTGTAGTGAGTCTGGGTATTACACAGTCTGTAGTGAGTCTGGGTATTACACAGTCTGTAGTGAGTCTGGGTATTACACAGTCTGTAGTGAGTCTGGGTATTACACAGTCTGTAGTGAGTCTGGGTATTACACAGTCTGTAGTGAGTCTGGGTATTACACAGTCTGTAGTGAGTCTGGGTATTACACAGTCTGTAGTGAGTCTGGGTATTACACAGTCTGTAGTGAGTCTGGGTATTACACAGTCTGTAGTGAGTCTGGGTATTACACAGTCTGTAGTGAGTCTGGGTATTACACAGTCTGTAGTGAGTCTGGGTATTACACAGTCTGTAGTGAGTCTGGGTATTACACAGTCTGTAGTGAGTCTGGGTATTACACAGTCTGTAGTGAGTCTGGGTATTACACAGTCTGTAGTGAGTCTGGGTATTACACAGTCTGTAGTGAGTCTGGGTATTACACAGTCTGTAGTGAGTCTGGGTATTACACAGTCTGTAGTGAGTCTGGGTATTACACAGTCTGTAGTGAGTCTGGGTATTACACAGTCTGTAGTGAGTCTGGGTATTACACAGTCTGTAGTGAGTCTGGGTATTACACAGTCTGTAGTGAGTCTGGGTATTACACAGTCTGTAGTGAGTCTGGGTATTACACAGTCTGTAGTGAGTCTGGGTATTACACAGTCTGTAGTGAGTCTGGGTATTACACAGTCTGTAGTGAGTCTGGGTATTACACAGTCTGTAGTGAGTCTGGGTATTACACAGTCTGTAGTGAGTCTGGGTATTACACAGTCTGTAGTGAGTCTGGGTATTACACAGTCTGTAGTGAGTCTGGGTATTACACAGTCTGTAGTGAGTCTGGGTATTACACAGTCTGTAGTGAGTCTGGGTATTACACAGTCTGTAGTGAGTCTGGGTATTACACAGTCTGTAGTGAGTCTGGGTATTACACAGTCTGTAGTGAGTCTGGGTATTACACAGTCTGTAGTGAGTCTGGGTATTACACAGTCTGTAGTGAGTCTGGGTATTACACAGTCTGTAGTGAGTCTGGGTATTACACAGTCTGTAGTGAGTCTGGGTATTACACAGTCTGTAGTGAGTCTGGGTATTACACAGTCTGTAGTGAGTCTGGGTATTACACAGTCTGTAGTGAGTCTGGGTATTACACAGTCTGTAGTGAGTCTGGGTATTACACAGTCTGTAGTGAGTCTGGGTATTACACAGTCTGTAGTGAGTCTGGGTATTACACAGTCTGTAGTGAGTCTGGGTATTACACAGTCTGTAGTGAGTCTGGGTATTACACAGTCTGTAGTGAGTCTGGGTATTACACAGTCTGTAGTGAGTCTGGGTATTACACAGTCTGTAGTGAGTCTGGGTATTACACAGTCTGTAGTGAGTCTGGGTATTACACAGTCTGTAGTGAGTCTGGGTATTACACAGTCTGTAGTGAGTCTGGGTATTACACAGTCTGTAGTGAGTCTGGGTATTACACAGTCTGTAGTGAGTCTGGGTATTACACAGTCTGTAGTGAGTCTGGGTATTACACAGTCTGTAGTGAGTCTGGGTATTACACAGTCTGTAGTGAGTCTGGGTATTACACAGTCTGTAGTGAGTCTGGGTATTACACAGTCTGTAGTGAGTCTGGGTATTACACAGTCTGTAGTGAGTCTGGGTATTACACAGTCTGTAGTGAGTCTGGGTATTACACAGTCTGTAGTGAGTCTGGGTATTACACAGTCTGTAGTGAGTCTGGGTATTACACAGTCTGTAGTGAGTCTGGGTATTACACAGTCTGTAGTGAGTCTGGGTATTACACAGTCTGTAGTGAGTCTGGGTATTACACAGTCTGTAGTGAGTCTGGGTATTACACAGTCTGTAGTGAGTCTGGGTATTACACAGTCTGTAGTGAGTCTGGGTATTACACAGTCTGTAGTGAGTCTGGGTATTACACAGTCTGTAGTGAGTCTGGGTATTACACAGTCTGTAGTGAGTCTGGGTATTACACAGTCTGTAGTGAGTCTGGGTATTACACAGTCTGTAGTGAGTCTGGGTATTACACAGTCTGTAGTGAGTCTGGGTATTACACAGTCTGTAGTGAGTCTGGGTATTACACAGTCTGTAGTGAGTCTGGGTATTACACAGTCTGTAGTGAGTCTGGGTATTACACAGTCTGTAGTGAGTCTGGGTATTACACAGTCTGTAGTGAGTCTGGGTATTACACAGTCTGTAGTGAGTCTGGGTATTACACAGTCTGTAGTGAGTCTGGGTATTACACAGTCTGTAGTGAGTCTGGGTATTACACAGTCTGTAGTGAGTCTGGGTATTACACAGTCTGTAGTGAGTCTGGGTATTACACAGTCTGTAGTGAGTCTGGGTATTACACAGTCTGTAGTGAGTCTGGGTATTACACAGTCTGTAGTGAGTCTGGGTATTACACAGTCTGTAGTGAGTCTGGGTATTACACAGTCTGTAGTGAGTCTGGGTATTACACAGTCTGTAGTGAGTCTGGGTATTACACAGTCTGTAGTGAGTCTGGGTATTACACAGTCTGTAGTGAGTCTGGGTATTACACAGTCTGTAGTGAGTCTGGGTATTACACAGTCTGTAGTGAGTCTGGGTATTACACAGTCTGTAGTGAGTCTGGGTATTACACAGTCTGTAGTGAGTCTGGGTATTACACAGTCTGTAGTGAGTCTGGGTATTACACAGTCTGTAGTGAGTCTGGGTATTACACAGTCTGTAGTGAGTCTGGGTATTACACAGTCTGTAGTGAGTCTGGGTATTACACAGTCTGTAGTGAGTCTGGGTATTACACAGTCTGTAGTGAGTCTGGGTATTACACAGTCTGTAGTGAGTCTGGGTATTACACAGTCTGTAGTGAGTCTGGGTATTACACAGTCTGTAGTGAGTCTGGGTATTACACAGTCTGTAGTGAGTCTGGGTATTACACAGTCTGTAGTGAGTCTGGGTATTACACAGTCTGTAGTGAGTCTGGGTATTACACAGTCTGTAGTGAGTCTGGGTATTACACAGTCTGTAGTGAGTCTGGGTATTACACAGTCTGTAGTGAGTCTGGGTATTACACAGTCTGTAGTGAGTCTGGGTATTACACAGTCTGTAGTGAGTCTGGGTATTACACAGTCTGTAGTGAGTCTGGGTATTACACAGTCTGTAGTGAGTCTGGGTATTACACAGTCTGTAGTGAGTCTGGGTATTACACAGTCTGTAGTGAGTCTGGGTATTACACAGTCTGTAGTGAGTCTGGGTATTACACAGTCTGTAGTGAGTCTGGGTATTACACAGTCTGTAGTGAGTCTGGGTATTACACAGTCTGTAGTGAGTCTGGGTATTACACAGTCTGTAGTGAGTCTGGGTATTACACAGTCTGTAGTGAGTCTGGGTATTACACAGTCTGTAGTGAGTCTGGGTATTACACAGTCTGTAGTGAGTCTGGGTATTACACAGTCTGTAGTGAGTCTGGGTATTACACAGTCTGTAGTGAGTCTGGGTATTACACAGTCTGTAGTGAGTCTGGGTATTACACAGTCTGTAGTGAGTCTGGGTATTACACAGTCTGTAGTGAGTCTGGGTATTACACAGTCTGTAGTGAGTCTGGGTATTACACAGTCTGTAGTGAGTCTGGGTATTACACAGTCTGTAGTGAGTCTGGGTATTACACAGTCTGTAGTGAGTCTGGGTATTACACAGTCTGTAGTGAGTCTGGGTATTACACAGTCTGTAGTGAGTCTGGGTATTACACAGTCTGTAGTGAGTCTGGGTATTACACAGTCTGTAGTGAGTCTGGGTATTACACAGTCTGTAGTGAGTCTGGGTATTACACAGTCTGTAGTGAGTCTGGGTATTACACAGTCTGTAGTGAGTCTGGGTATTACACAGTCTGTAGTGAGTCTGGGTATTACACAGTCTGTAGTGAGTCTGGGTATTACACAGTCTGTAGTGAGTCTGGGTATTACACAGTCTGTAGTGAGTCTGGGTATTACACAGTCTGTAGTGAGTCTGGGTATTACACAGTCTGTAGTGAGTCTGGGTATTACACAGTCTGTAGTGAGTCTGGGTATTACACAGTCTGTAGTGAGTCTGGGTATTACACAGTCTGTAGTGAGTCTGGGTATTACACAGTCTGTAGTGAGTCTGGGTATTACACAGTCTGTAGTGAGTCTGGGTATTACACAGTCTGTAGTGAGTCTGGGTATTACACAGTCTGTAGTGAGTCTGGGTATTACACAGTCTGTAGTGAGTCTGGGTATTACACAGTCTGTAGTGAGTCTGGGTATTACACAGTCTGTAGTGAGTCTGGGTATTACACAGTCTGTAGTGAGTCTGGGTATTACACAGTCTGTAGTGAGTCTGGGTATTACACAGTCTGTAGTGAGTCTGGGTATTACACAGTCTGTAGTGAGTCTGGGTATTACACAGTCTGTAGTGAGTCTGGGTATTACACAGTCTGTAGTGAGTCTGGGTATTACACAGTCTGTAGTGAGTCTGGGTATTACACAGTCTGTAGTGAGTCTGGGTATTACACAGTCTGTAGTGAGTCTGGGTATTACACAGTCTGTAGTGAGTCTGGGTATTACACAGTCTGTAGTGAGTCTGGGTATTACACAGTCTGTAGTGAGTCTGGGTATTACACAGTCTGTAGTGAGTCTGGGTATTACACAGTCTGTAGTGAGTCTGGGTATTACACAGTCTGTAGTGAGTCTGGGTATTACACAGTCTGTAGTGAGTCTGGGTATTACACAGTCTGTAGTGAGTCTGGGTATTACACAGTCTGTAGTGAGTCTGGGTATTACACAGTCTGTAGTGAGTCTGGGTATTACACAGTCTGTAGTGAGTCTGGGTATTACACAGTCTGTAGTGAGTCTGGGTATTACACAGTCTGTAGTGAGTCTGGGTATTACACAGTCTGTAGTGAGTCTGGGTATTACACAGTCTGTAGTGAGTCTGGGTATTACACAGTCTGTAGTGAGTCTGGGTATTACACAGTCTGTAGTGAGTCTGGGTATTACACAGTCTGTAGTGAGTCTGGGTATTACACAGTCTGTAGTGAGTCTGGGTATTACACAGTCTGTAGTGAGTCTGGGTATTACACAGTCTGTAGTGAGTCTGGGTATTACACAGTCTGTAGTGAGTCTGGGTATTACACAGTCTGTAGTGAGTCTGGGTATTACACAGTCTGTAGTGAGTCTGGGTATTACACAGTCTGTAGTGAGTCTGGGTATTACACAGTCTGTAGTGAGTCTGGGTATTACACAGTCTGTAGTGAGTCTGGGTATTACACAGTCTGTAGTGAGTCTGGGTATTACACAGTCTGTAGTGAGTCTGGGTATTACACAGTCTGTAGTGAGTCTGGGTATTACACAGTCTGTAGTGAGTCTGGGTATTACACAGTCTGTAGTGAGTCTGGGTATTACACAGTCTGTAGTGAGTCTGGGTATTACACAGTCTGTAGTGAGTCTGGGTATTACACAGTCTGTAGTGAGTCTGGGTATTACACAGTCTGTAGTGAGTCTGGGTATTACACAGTCTGTAGTGAGTCTGGGTATTACACAGTCTGTAGTGAGTCTGGGTATTACACAGTCTGTAGTGAGTCTGGGTATTACACAGTCTGTAGTGAGTCTGGGTATTACACAGTCTGTAGTGAGTCTGGGTATTACACAGTCTGTAGTGAGTCTGGGTATTACACAGTCTGTAGTGAGTCTGGGTATTACACAGTCTGTAGTGAGTCTGGGTATTACACAGTCTGTAGTGAGTCTGGGTATTACACAGTCTGTAGTGAGTCTGGGTATTACACAGTCTGTAGTGAGTCTGGGTATTACACAGTCTGTAGTGAGTCTGGGTATTACACAGTCTGTAGTGAGTCTGGGTATTACACAGTCTGTAGTGAGTCTGGGTATTACACAGTCTGTAGTGAGTCTGGGTATTACACAGTCTGTAGTGAGTCTGGGTATTACACAGTCTGTAGTGAGTCTGGGTATTACACAGTCTGTAGTGAGTCTGGGTATTACACAGTCTGTAGTGAGTCTGGGTATTACACAGTCTGTAGTGAGTCTGGGTATTACACAGTCTGTAGTGAGTCTGGGTATTACACAGTCTGTAGTGAGTCTGGGTATTACACAGTCTGTAGTGAGTCTGGGTATTACACAGTCTGTAGTGAGTCTGGGTATTACACAGTCTGTAGTGAGTCTGGGTATTACACAGTCTGTAGTGAGTCTGGGTATTACACAGTCTGTAGTGAGTCTGGGTATTACACAGTCTGTAGTGAGTCTGGGTATTACACAGTCTGTAGTGAGTCTGGGTATTACACAGTCTGTAGTGAGTCTGGGTATTACACAGTCTGTAGTGAGTCTGGGTATTACACAGTCTGTAGTGAGTCTGGGTATTACACAGTCTGTAGTGAGTCTGGGTATTACACAGTCTGTAGTGAGTCTGGGTATTACACAGTCTGTAGTGAGTCTGGGTATTACACAGTCTGTAGTGAGTCTGGGTATTACACAGTCTGTAGTGAGTCTGGGTATTACACAGTCTGTAGTGAGTCTGGGTATTACACAGTCTGTAGTGAGTCTGGGTATTACACAGTCTGTAGTGAGTCTGGGTATTACACAGTCTGTAGTGAGTCTGGGTATTACACAGTCTGTAGTGAGTCTGGGTATTACACAGTCTGTAGTGAGTCTGGGTATTACACAGTCTGTAGTGAGTCTGGGTATTACACAGTCTGTAGTGAGTCTGGGTATTACACAGTCTGTAGTGAGTCTGGGTATTACACAGTCTGTAGTGAGTCTGGGTATTACACAGTCTGTAGTGAGTCTGGGTATTACACAGTCTGTAGTGAGTCTGGGTATTACACAGTCTGTAGTGAGTCTGGGTATTACACAGTCTGTAGTGAGTCTGGGTATTACACAGTCTGTAGTGAGTCTGGGTATTACACAGTCTGTAGTGAGTCTGGGTATTACACAGTCTGTAGTGAGTCTGGGTATTACACAGTCTGTAGTGAGTCTGGGTATTACACAGTCTGTAGTGAGTCTGGGTATTACACAGTCTGTAGTGAGTCTGGGTATTACACAGTCTGTAGTGAGTCTGGGTATTACACAGTCTGTAGTGAGTCTGGGTATTACACAGTCTGTAGTGAGTCTGGGTATTACACAGTCTGTAGTGAGTCTGGGTATTACACAGTCTGTAGTGAGTCTGGGTATTACACAGTCTGTAGTGAGTCTGGGTATTACACAGTCTGTAGTGAGTCTGGGTATTACACAGTCTGTAGTGAGTCTGGGTATTACACAGTCTGTAGTGAGTCTGGGTATTACACAGTCTGTAGTGAGTCTGGGTATTACACAGTCTGTAGTGAGTCTGGGTATTACACAGTCTGTAGTGAGTCTGGGTATTACACAGTCTGTAGTGAGTCTGGGTATTACACAGTCTGTAGTGAGTCTGGGTATTACACAGTCTGTAGTGAGTCTGGGTATTACACAGTCTGTAGTGAGTCTGGGTATTACACAGTCTGTAGTGAGTCTGGGTATTACACAGTCTGTAGTGAGTCTGGGTATTACACAGTCTGTAGTGAGTCTGGGTATTACACAGTCTGTAGTGAGTCTGGGTATTACACAGTCTGTAGTGAGTCTGGGTATTACACAGTCTGTAGTGAGTCTGGGTATTACACAGTCTGTAGTGAGTCTGGGTATTACACAGTCTGTAGTGAGTCTGGGTATTACACAGTCTGTAGTGAGTCTGGGTATTACACAGTCTGTAGTGAGTCTGGGTATTACACAGTCTGTAGTGAGTCTGGGTATTACACAGTCTGTAGTGAGTCTGGGTATTACACAGTCTGTAGTGAGTCTGGGTATTACACAGTCTGTAGTGAGTCTGGGTATTACACAGTCTGTAGTGAGTCTGGGTATTACACAGTCTGTAGTGAGTCTGGGTATTACACAGTCTGTAGTGAGTCTGGGTATTACACAGTCTGTAGTGAGTCTGGGTATTACACAGTCTGTAGTGAGTCTGGGTATTACACAGTCTGTAGTGAGTCTGGGTATTACACAGTCTGTAGTGAGTCTGGGTATTACACAGTCTGTAGTGAGTCTGGGTATTACACAGTCTGTAGTGAGTCTGGGTATTACACAGTCTGTAGTGAGTCTGGGTATTACACAGTCTGTAGTGAGTCTGGGTATTACACAGTCTGTAGTGAGTCTGGGTATTACACAGTCTGTAGTGAGTCTGGGTATTACACAGTCTGTAGTGAGTCTGGGTATTACACAGTCTGTAGTGAGTCTGGGTATTACACAGTCTGTAGTGAGTCTGGGTATTACACAGTCTGTAGTGAGTCTGGGTATTACACAGTCTGTAGTGAGTCTGGGTATTACACAGTCTGTAGTGAGTCTGGGTATTACACAGTCTGTAGTGAGTCTGGGTATTACACAGTCTGTAGTGAGTCTGGGTATTACACAGTCTGTAGTGAGTCTGGGTATTACACAGTCTGTAGTGAGTCTGGGTATTACACAGTCTGTAGTGAGTCTGGGTATTACACAGTCTGTAGTGAGTCTGGGTATTACACAGTCTGTAGTGAGTCTGGGTATTACACAGTCTGTAGTGAGTCTGGGTATTACACAGTCTGTAGTGAGTCTGGGTATTACACAGTCTGTAGTGAGTCTGGGTATTACACAGTCTGTAGTGAGTCTGGGTATTACACAGTCTGTAGTGAGTCTGGGTATTACACAGTCTGTAGTGAGTCTGGGTATTACACAGTCTGTAGTGAGTCTGGGTATTACACAGTCTGTAGTGAGTCTGGGTATTACACAGTCTGTAGTGAGTCTGGGTATTACACAGTCTGTAGTGAGTCTGGGTATTACACAGTCTGTAGTGAGTCTGGGTATTACACAGTCTGTAGTGAGTCTGGGTATTACACAGTCTGTAGTGAGTCTGGGTATTACACAGTCTGTAGTGAGTCTGGGTATTACACAGTCTGTAGTGAGTCTGGGTATTACACAGTCTGTAGTGAGTCTGGGTATTACACAGTCTGTAGTGAGTCTGGGTATTACACAGTCTGTAGTGAGTCTGGGTATTACACAGTCTGTAGTGAGTCTGGGTATTACACAGTCTGTAGTGAGTCTGGGTATTACACAGTCTGTAGTGAGTCTGGGTATTACACAGTCTGTAGTGAGTCTGGGTATTACACAGTCTGTAGTGAGTCTGGGTATTACACAGTCTGTAGTGAGTCTGGGTATTACACAGTCTGTAGTGAGTCTGGGTATTACACAGTCTGTAGTGAGTCTGGGTATTACACAGTCTGTAGTGAGTCTGGGTATTACACAGTCTGTAGTGAGTCTGGGTATTACACAGTCTGTAGTGAGTCTGGGTATTACACAGTCTGTAGTGAGTCTGGGTATTACACAGTCTGTAGTGAGTCTGGGTATTACACAGTCTGTAGTGAGTCTGGGTATTACACAGTCTGTAGTGAGTCTGGGTATTACACAGTCTGTAGTGAGTCTGGGTATTACACAGTCTGTAGTGAGTCTGGGTATTACACAGTCTGTAGTGAGTCTGGGTATTACACAGTCTGTAGTGAGTCTGGGTATTACACAGTCTGTAGTGAGTCTGGGTATTACACAGTCTGTAGTGAGTCTGGGTATTACACAGTCTGTAGTGAGTCTGGGTATTACACAGTCTGTAGTGAGTCTGGGTATTACACAGTCTGTAGTGAGTCTGGGTATTACACAGTCTGTAGTGAGTCTGGGTATTACACAGTCTGTAGTGAGTCTGGGTATTACACAGTCTGTAGTGAGTCTGGGTATTACACAGTCTGTAGTGAGTCTGGGTATTACACAGTCTGTAGTGAGTCTGGGTATTACACAGTCTGTAGTGAGTCTGGGTATTACACAGTCTGTAGTGAGTCTGGGTATTACACAGTCTGTAGTGAGTCTGGGTATTACACAGTCTGTAGTGAGTCTGGGTATTACACAGTCTGTAGTGAGTCTGGGTATTACACAGTCTGTAGTGAGTCTGGGTATTACACAGTCTGTAGTGAGTCTGGGTATTACACAGTCTGTAGTGAGTCTGGGTATTACACAGTCTGTAGTGAGTCTGGGTATTACACAGTCTGTAGTGAGTCTGGGTATTACACAGTCTGTAGTGAGTCTGGGTATTACACAGTCTGTAGTGAGTCTGGGTATTACACAGTCTGTAGTGAGTCTGGGTATTACACAGTCTGTAGTGAGTCTGGGTATTACACAGTCTGTAGTGAGTCTGGGTATTACACAGTCTGTAGTGAGTCTGGGTATTACACAGTCTGTAGTGAGTCTGGGTATTACACAGTCTGTAGTGAGTCTGGGTATTACACAGTCTGTAGTGAGTCTGGGTATTACACAGTCTGTAGTGAGTCTGGGTATTACACAGTCTGTAGTGAGTCTGGGTATTACACAGTCTGTAGTGAGTCTGGGTATTACACAGTCTGTAGTGAGTCTGGGTATTACACAGTCTGTAGTGAGTCTGGGTATTACACAGTCTGTAGTGAGTCTGGGTATTACACAGTCTGTAGTGAGTCTGGGTATTACACAGTCTGTAGTGAGTCTGGGTATTACACAGTCTGTAGTGAGTCTGGGTATTACACAGTCTGTAGTGAGTCTGGGTATTACACAGTCTGTAGTGAGTCTGGGTATTACACAGTCTGTAGTGAGTCTGGGTATTACACAGTCTGTAGTGAGTCTGGGTATTACACAGTCTGTAGTGAGTCTGGGTATTACACAGTCTGTAGTGAGTCTGGGTATTACACAGTCTGTAGTGAGTCTGGGTATTACACAGTCTGTAGTGAGTCTGGGTATTACACAGTCTGTAGTGAGTCTGGGTATTACACAGTCTGTAGTGAGTCTGGGTATTACACAGTCTGTAGTGAGTCTGGGTATTACACAGTCTGTAGTGAGTCTGGGTATTACACAGTCTGTAGTGAGTCTGGGTATTACACAGTCTGTAGTGAGTCTGGGTATTACACAGTCTGTAGTGAGTCTGGGTATTACACAGTCTGTAGTGAGTCTGGGTATTACACAGTCTGTAGTGAGTCTGGGTATTACACAGTCTGTAGTGAGTCTGGGTATTACACAGTCTGTAGTGAGTCTGGGTATTACACAGTCTGTAGTGAGTCTGGGTATTACACAGTCTGTAGTGAGTCTGGGTATTACACAGTCTGTAGTGAGTCTGGGTATTACACAGTCTGTAGTGAGTCTGGGTATTACACAGTCTGTAGTGAGTCTGGGTATTACACAGTCTGTAGTGAGTCTGGGTATTACACAGTCTGTAGTGAGTCTGGGTATTACACAGTCTGTAGTGAGTCTGGGTATTACACAGTCTGTAGTGAGTCTGGGTATTACACAGTCTGTAGTGAGTCTGGGTATTACACAGTCTGTAGTGAGTCTGGGTATTACACAGTCTGTAGTGAGTCTGGGTATTACACAGTCTGTAGTGAGTCTGGGTATTACACAGTCTGTAGTGAGTCTGGGTATTACACAGTCTGTAGTGAGTCTGGGTATTACACAGTCTGTAGTGAGTCTGGGTATTACACAGTCTGTAGTGAGTCTGGGTATTACACAGTCTGTAGTGAGTCTGGGTATTACACAGTCTGTAGTGAGTCTGGGTATTACACAGTCTGTAGTGAGTCTGGGTATTACACAGTCTGTAGTGAGTCTGGGTATTACACAGTCTGTAGTGAGTCTGGGTATTACACAGTCTGTAGTGAGTCTGGGTATTACACAGTCTGTAGTGAGTCTGGGTATTACACAGTCTGTAGTGAGTCTGGGTATTACACAGTCTGTAGTGAGTCTGGGTATTACACAGTCTGTAGTGAGTCTGGGTATTACACAGTCTGTAGTGAGTCTGGGTATTACACAGTCTGTAGTGAGTCTGGGTATTACACAGTCTGTAGTGAGTCTGGGTATTACACAGTCTGTAGTGAGTCTGGGTATTACACAGTCTGTAGTGAGTCTGGGTATTACACAGTCTGTAGTGAGTCTGGGTATTACACAGTCTGTAGTGAGTCTGGGTATTACACAGTCTGTAGTGAGTCTGGGTATTACACAGTCTGTAGTGAGTCTGGGTATTACACAGTCTGTAGTGAGTCTGGGTATTACACAGTCTGTAGTGAGTCTGGGTATTACACAGTCTGTAGTGAGTCTGGGTATTACACAGTCTGTAGTGAGTCTGGGTATTACACAGTCTGTAGTGAGTCTGGGTATTACACAGTCTGTAGTGAGTCTGGGTATTACACAGTCTGTAGTGAGTCTGGGTATTACACAGTCTGTAGTGAGTCTGGGTATTACACAGTCTGTAGTGAGTCTGGGTATTACACAGTCTGTAGTGAGTCTGGGTATTACACAGTCTGTAGTGAGTCTGGGTATTACACAGTCTGTAGTGAGTCTGGGTATTACACAGTCTGTAGTGAGTCTGGGTATTACACAGTCTGTAGTGAGTCTGGGTATTACACAGTCTGTAGTGAGTCTGGGTATTACACAGTCTGTAGTGAGTCTGGGTATTACACAGTCTGTAGTGAGTCTGGGTATTACACAGTCTGTAGTGAGTCTGGGTATTACACAGTCTGTAGTGAGTCTGGGTATTACACAGTCTGTAGTGAGTCTGGGTATTACACAGTCTGTAGTGAGTCTGGGTATTACACAGTCTGTAGTGAGTCTGGGTATTACACAGTCTGTAGTGAGTCTGGGTATTACACAGTCTGTAGTGAGTCTGGGTATTACACAGTCTGTAGTGAGTCTGGGTATTACACAGTCTGTAGTGAGTCTGGGTATTACACAGTCTGTAGTGAGTCTGGGTATTACACAGTCTGTAGTGAGTCTGGGTATTACACAGTCTGTAGTGAGTCTGGGTATTACACAGTCTGTAGTGAGTCTGGGTATTACACAGTCTGTAGTGAGTCTGGGTATTACACAGTCTGTAGTGAGTCTGGGTATTACACAGTCTGTAGTGAGTCTGGGTATTACACAGTCTGTAGTGAGTCTGGGTATTACACAGTCTGTAGTGAGTCTGGGTATTACACAGTCTGTAGTGAGTCTGGGTATTACACAGTCTGTAGTGAGTCTGGGTATTACACAGTCTGTAGTGAGTCTGGGTATTACACAGTCTGTAGTGAGTCTGGGTATTACACAGTCTGTAGTGAGTCTGGGTATTACACAGTCTGTAGTGAGTCTGGGTATTACACAGTCTGTAGTGAGTCTGGGTATTACACAGTCTGTAGTGAGTCTGGGTATTACACAGTCTGTAGTGAGTCTGGGTATTACACAGTCTGTAGTGAGTCTGGGTATTACACAGTCTGTAGTGAGTCTGGGTATTACACAGTCTGTAGTGAGTCTGGGTATTACACAGTCTGTAGTGAGTCTGGGTATTACACAGTCTGTAGTGAGTCTGGGTATTACACAGTCTGTAGTGAGTCTGGGTATTACACAGTCTGTAGTGAGTCTGGGTATTACACAGTCTGTAGTGAGTCTGGGTATTACACAGTCTGTAGTGAGTCTGGGTATTACACAGTCTGTAGTGAGTCTGGGTATTACACAGTCTGTAGTGAGTCTGGGTATTACACAGTCTGTAGTGAGTCTGGGTATTACACAGTCTGTAGTGAGTCTGGGTATTACACAGTCTGTAGTGAGTCTGGGTATTACACAGTCTGTAGTGAGTCTGGGTATTACACAGTCTGTAGTGAGTCTGGGTATTACACAGTCTGTAGTGAGTCTGGGTATTACACAGTCTGTAGTGAGTCTGGGTATTACACAGTCTGTAGTGAGTCTGGGTATTACACAGTCTGTAGTGAGTCTGGGTATTACACAGTCTGTAGTGAGTCTGGGTATTACACAGTCTGTAGTGAGTCTGGGTATTACACAGTCTGTAGTGAGTCTGGGTATTACACAGTCTGTAGTGAGTCTGGGTATTACACAGTCTGTAGTGAGTCTGGGTATTACACAGTCTGTAGTGAGTCTGGGTATTACACAGTCTGTAGTGAGTCTGGGTATTACACAGTCTGTAGTGAGTCTGGGTATTACACAGTCTGTAGTGAGTCTGGGTATTACACAGTCTGTAGTGAGTCTGGGTATTACACAGTCTGTAGTGAGTCTGGGTATTACACAGTCTGTAGTGAGTCTGGGTATTACACAGTCTGTAGTGAGTCTGGGTATTACACAGTCTGTAGTGAGTCTGGGTATTACACAGTCTGTAGTGAGTCTGGGTATTACACAGTCTGTAGTGAGTCTGGGTATTACACAGTCTGTAGTGAGTCTGGGTATTACACAGTCTGTAGTGAGTCTGGGTATTACACAGTCTGTAGTGAGTCTGGGTATTACACAGTCTGTAGTGAGTCTGGGTATTACACAGTCTGTAGTGAGTCTGGGTATTACACAGTCTGTAGTGAGTCTGGGTATTACACAGTCTGTAGTGAGTCTGGGTATTACACAGTCTGTAGTGAGTCTGGGTATTACACAGTCTGTAGTGAGTCTGGGTATTACACAGTCTGTAGTGAGTCTGGGTATTACACAGTCTGTAGTGAGTCTGGGTATTACACAGTCTGTAGTGAGTCTGGGTATTACACAGTCTGTAGTGAGTCTGGGTATTACACAGTCTGTAGTGAGTCTGGGTATTACACAGTCTGTAGTGAGTCTGGGTATTACACAGTCTGTAGTGAGTCTGGGTATTACACAGTCTGTAGTGAGTCTGGGTATTACACAGTCTGTAGTGAGTCTGGGTATTACACAGTCTGTAGTGAGTCTGGGTATTACACAGTCTGTAGTGAGTCTGGGTATTACACAGTCTGTAGTGAGTCTGGGTATTACACAGTCTGTAGTGAGTCTGGGTATTACACAGTCTGTAGTGAGTCTGGGTATTACACAGTCTGTAGTGAGTCTGGGTATTACACAGTCTGTAGTGAGTCTGGGTATTACACAGTCTGTAGTGAGTCTGGGTATTACACAGTCTGTAGTGAGTCTGGGTATTACACAGTCTGTAGTGAGTCTGGGTATTACACAGTCTGTAGTGAGTCTGGGTATTACACAGTCTGTAGTGAGTCTGGGTATTACACAGTCTGTAGTGAGTCTGGGTATTACACAGTCTGTAGTGAGTCTGGGTATTACACAGTCTGTAGTGAGTCTGGGTATTACACAGTCTGTAGTGAGTCTGGGTATTACACAGTCTGTAGTGAGTCTGGGTATTACACAGTCTGTAGTGAGTCTGGGTATTACACAGTCTGTAGTGAGTCTGGGTATTACACAGTCTGTAGTGAGTCTGGGTATTACACAGTCTGTAGTGAGTCTGGGTATTACACAGTCTGTAGTGAGTCTGGGTATTACACAGTCTGTAGTGAGTCTGGGTATTACACAGTCTGTAGTGAGTCTGGGTATTACACAGTCTGTAGTGAGTCTGGGTATTACACAGTCTGTAGTGAGTCTGGGTATTACACAGTCTGTAGTGAGTCTGGGTATTACACAGTCTGTAGTGAGTCTGGGTATTACACAGTCTGTAGTGAGTCTGGGTATTACACAGTCTGTAGTGAGTCTGGGTATTACACAGTCTGTAGTGAGTCTGGGTATTACACAGTCTGTAGTGAGTCTGGGTATTACACAGTCTGTAGTGAGTCTGGGTATTACACAGTCTGTAGTGAGTCTGGGTATTACACAGTCTGTAGTGAGTCTGGGTATTACACAGTCTGTAGTGAGTCTGGGTATTACACAGTCTGTAGTGAGTCTGGGTATTACACAGTCTGTAGTGAGTCTGGGTATTACACAGTCTGTAGTGAGTCTGGGTATTACACAGTCTGTAGTGAGTCTGGGTATTACACAGTCTGTAGTGAGTCTGGGTATTACACAGTCTGTAGTGAGTCTGGGTATTACACAGTCTGTAGTGAGTCTGGGTATTACACAGTCTGTAGTGAGTCTGGGTATTACACAGTCTGTAGTGAGTCTGGGTATTACACAGTCTGTAGTGAGTCTGGGTATTACACAGTCTGTAGTGAGTCTGGGTATTACACAGTCTGTAGTGAGTCTGGGTATTACACAGTCTGTAGTGAGTCTGGGTATTACACAGTCTGTAGTGAGTCTGGGTATTACACAGTCTGTAGTGAGTCTGGGTATTACACAGTCTGTAGTGAGTCTGGGTATTACACAGTCTGTAGTGAGTCTGGGTATTACACAGTCTGTAGTGAGTCTGGGTATTACACAGTCTGTAGTGAGTCTGGGTATTACACAGTCTGTAGTGAGTCTGGGTATTACACAGTCTGTAGTGAGTCTGGGTATTACACAGTCTGTAGTGAGTCTGGGTATTACACAGTCTGTAGTGAGTCTGGGTATTACACAGTCTGTAGTGAGTCTGGGTATTACACAGTCTGTAGTGAGTCTGGGTATTACACAGTCTGTAGTGAGTCTGGGTATTACACAGTCTGTAGTGAGTCTGGGTATTACACAGTCTGTAGTGAGTCTGGGTATTACACAGTCTGTAGTGAGTCTGGGTATTACACAGTCTGTAGTGAGTCTGGGTATTACACAGTCTGTAGTGAGTCTGGGTATTACACAGTCTGTAGTGAGTCTGGGTATTACACAGTCTGTAGTGAGTCTGGGTATTACACAGTCTGTAGTGAGTCTGGGTATTACACAGTCTGTAGTGAGTCTGGGTATTACACAGTCTGTAGTGAGTCTGGGTATTACACAGTCTGTAGTGAGTCTGGGTATTACACAGTCTGTAGTGAGTCTGGGTATTACACAGTCTGTAGTGAGTCTGGGTATTACACAGTCTGTAGTGAGTCTGGGTATTACACAGTCTGTAGTGAGTCTGGGTATTACACAGTCTGTAGTGAGTCTGGGTATTACACAGTCTGTAGTGAGTCTGGGTATTACACAGTCTGTAGTGAGTCTGGGTATTACACAGTCTGTAGTGAGTCTGGGTATTACACAGTCTGTAGTGAGTCTGGGTATTACACAGTCTGTAGTGAGTCTGGGTATTACACAGTCTGTAGTGAGTCTGGGTATTACACAGTCTGTAGTGAGTCTGGGTATTACACAGTCTGTAGTGAGTCTGGGTATTACACAGTCTGTAGTGAGTCTGGGTATTACACAGTCTGTAGTGAGTCTGGGTATTACACAGTCTGTAGTGAGTCTGGGTATTACACAGTCTGTAGTGAGTCTGGGTATTACACAGTCTGTAGTGAGTCTGGGTATTACACAGTCTGTAGTGAGTCTGGGTATTACACAGTCTGTAGTGAGTCTGGGTATTACACAGTCTGTAGTGAGTCTGGGTATTACACAGTCTGTAGTGAGTCTGGGTATTACACAGTCTGTAGTGAGTCTGGGTATTACACAGTCTGTAGTGAGTCTGGGTATTACACAGTCTGTAGTGAGTCTGGGTATTACACAGTCTGTAGTGAGTCTGGGTATTACACAGTCTGTAGTGAGTCTGGGTATTACACAGTCTGTAGTGAGTCTGGGTATTACACAGTCTGTAGTGAGTCTGGGTATTACACAGTCTGTAGTGAGTCTGGGTATTACACAGTCTGTAGTGAGTCTGGGTATTACACAGTCTGTAGTGAGTCTGGGTATTACACAGTCTGTAGTGAGTCTGGGTATTACACAGTCTGTAGTGAGTCTGGGTATTACACAGTCTGTAGTGAGTCTGGGTATTACACAGTCTGTAGTGAGTCTGGGTATTACACAGTCTGTAGTGAGTCTGGGTATTACACAGTCTGTAGTGAGTCTGGGTATTACACAGTCTGTAGTGAGTCTGGGTATTACACAGTCTGTAGTGAGTCTGGGTATTACACAGTCTGTAGTGAGTCTGGGTATTACACAGTCTGTAGTGAGTCTGGGTATTACACAGTCTGTAGTGAGTCTGGGTATTACACAGTCTGTAGTGAGTCTGGGTATTACACAGTCTGTAGTGAGTCTGGGTATTACACAGTCTGTAGTGAGTCTGGGTATTACACAGTCTGTAGTGAGTCTGGGTATTACACAGTCTGTAGTGAGTCTGGGTATTACACAGTCTGTAGTGAGTCTGGGTATTACACAGTCTGTAGTGAGTCTGGGTATTACACAGTCTGTAGTGAGTCTGGGTATTACACAGTCTGTAGTGAGTCTGGGTATTACACAGTCTGTAGTGAGTCTGGGTATTACACAGTCTGTAGTGAGTCTGGGTATTACACAGTCTGTAGTGAGTCTGGGTATTACACAGTCTGTAGTGAGTCTGGGTATTACACAGTCTGTAGTGAGTCTGGGTATTACACAGTCTGTAGTGAGTCTGGGTATTACACAGTCTGTAGTGAGTCTGGGTATTACACAGTCTGTAGTGAGTCTGGGTATTACACAGTCTGTAGTGAGTCTGGGTATTACACAGTCTGTAGTGAGTCTGGGTATTACACAGTCTGTAGTGAGTCTGGGTATTACACAGTCTGTAGTGAGTCTGGGTATTACACAGTCTGTAGTGAGTCTGGGTATTACACAGTCTGTAGTGAGTCTGGGTATTACACAGTCTGTAGTGAGTCTGGGTATTACACAGTCTGTAGTGAGTCTGGGTATTACACAGTCTGTAGTGAGTCTGGGTATTACACAGTCTGTAGTGAGTCTGGGTATTACACAGTCTGTAGTGAGTCTGGGTATTACACAGTCTGTAGTGAGTCTGGGTATTACACAGTCTGTAGTGAGTCTGGGTATTACACAGTCTGTAGTGAGTCTGGGTATTACACAGTCTGTAGTGAGTCTGGGTATTACACAGTCTGTAGTGAGTCTGGGTATTACACAGTCTGTAGTGAGTCTGGGTATTACACAGTCTGTAGTGAGTCTGGGTATTACACAGTCTGTAGTGAGTCTGGGTATTACACAGTCTGTAGTGAGTCTGGGTATTACACAGTCTGTAGTGAGTCTGGGTATTACACAGTCTGTAGTGAGTCTGGGTATTACACAGTCTGTAGTGAGTCTGGGTATTACACAGTCTGTAGTGAGTCTGGGTATTACACAGTCTGTAGTGAGTCTGGGTATTACACAGTCTGTAGTGAGTCTGGGTATTACACAGTCTGTAGTGAGTCTGGGTATTACACAGTCTGTAGTGAGTCTGGGTATTACACAGTCTGTAGTGAGTCTGGGTATTACACAGTCTGTAGTGAGTCTGGGTATTACACAGTCTGTAGTGAGTCTGGGTATTACACAGTCTGTAGTGAGTCTGGGTATTACACAGTCTGTAGTGAGTCTGGGTATTACACAGTCTGTAGTGAGTCTGGGTATTACACAGTCTGTAGTGAGTCTGGGTATTACACAGTCTGTAGTGAGTCTGGGTATTACACAGTCTGTAGTGAGTCTGGGTATTACACAGTCTGTAGTGAGTCTGGGTATTACACAGTCTGTAGTGAGTCTGGGTATTACACAGTCTGTAGTGAGTCTGGGTATTACACAGTCTGTAGTGAGTCTGGGTATTACACAGTCTGTAGTGAGTCTGGGTATTACACAGTCTGTAGTGAGTCTGGGTATTACACAGTCTGTAGTGAGTCTGGGTATTACACAGTCTGTAGTGAGTCTGGGTATTACACAGTCTGTAGTGAGTCTGGGTATTACACAGTCTGTAGTGAGTCTGGGTATTACACAGTCTGTAGTGAGTCTGGGTATTACACAGTCTGTAGTGAGTCTGGGTATTACACAGTCTGTAGTGAGTCTGGGTATTACACAGTCTGTAGTGAGTCTGGGTATTACACAGTCTGTAGTGAGTCTGGGTATTACACAGTCTGTAGTGAGTCTGGGTATTACACAGTCTGTAGTGAGTCTGGGTATTACACAGTCTGTAGTGAGTCTGGGTATTACACAGTCTGTAGTGAGTCTGGGTATTACACAGTCTGTAGTGAGTCTGGGTATTACACAGTCTGTAGTGAGTCTGGGTATTACACAGTCTGTAGTGAGTCTGGGTATTACACAGTCTGTAGTGAGTCTGGGTATTACACAGTCTGTAGTGAGTCTGGGTATTACACAGTCTGTAGTGAGTCTGGGTATTACACAGTCTGTAGTGAGTCTGGGTATTACACAGTCTGTAGTGAGTCTGGGTATTACACAGTCTGTAGTGAGTCTGGGTATTACACAGTCTGTAGTGAGTCTGGGTATTACACAGTCTGTAGTGAGTCTGGGTATTACACAGTCTGTAGTGAGTCTGGGTATTACACAGTCTGTAGTGAGTCTGGGTATTACACAGTCTGTAGTGAGTCTGGGTATTACACAGTCTGTAGTGAGTCTGGGTATTACACAGTCTGTAGTGAGTCTGGGTATTACACAGTCTGTAGTGAGTCTGGGTATTACACAGTCTGTAGTGAGTCTGGGTATTACACAGTCTGTAGTGAGTCTGGGTATTACACAGTCTGTAGTGAGTCTGGGTATTACACAGTCTGTAGTGAGTCTGGGTATTACACAGTCTGTAGTGAGTCTGGGTATTACACAGTCTGTAGTGAGTCTGGGTATTACACAGTCTGTAGTGAGTCTGGGTATTACACAGTCTGTAGTGAGTCTGGGTATTACACAGTCTGTAGTGAGTCTGGGTATTACACAGTCTGTAGTGAGTCTGGGTATTACACAGTCTGTAGTGAGTCTGGGTATTACACAGTCTGTAGTGAGTCTGGGTATTACACAGTCTGTAGTGAGTCTGGGTATTACACAGTCTGTAGTGAGTCTGGGTATTACACAGTCTGTAGTGAGTCTGGGTATTACACAGTCTGTAGTGAGTCTGGGTATTACACAGTCTGTAGTGAGTCTGGGTATTACACAGTCTGTAGTGAGTCTGGGTATTACACAGTCTGTAGTGAGTCTGGGTATTACACAGTCTGTAGTGAGTCTGGGTATTACACAGTCTGTAGTGAGTCTGGGTATTACACAGTCTGTAGTGAGTCTGGGTATTACACAGTCTGTAGTGAGTCTGGGTATTACACAGTCTGTAGTGAGTCTGGGTATTACACAGTCTGTAGTGAGTCTGGGTATTACACAGTCTGTAGTGAGTCTGGGTATTACACAGTCTGTAGTGAGTCTGGGTATTACACAGTCTGTAGTGAGTCTGGGTATTACACAGTCTGTAGTGAGTCTGGGTATTACACAGTCTGTAGTGAGTCTGGGTATTACACAGTCTGTAGTGAGTCTGGGTATTACACAGTCTGTAGTGAGTCTGGGTATTACACAGTCTGTAGTGAGTCTGGGTATTACACAGTCTGTAGTGAGTCTGGGTATTACACAGTCTGTAGTGAGTCTGGGTATTACACAGTCTGTAGTGAGTCTGGGTATTACACAGTCTGTAGTGAGTCTGGGTATTACACAGTCTGTAGTGAGTCTGGGTATTACACAGTCTGTAGTGAGTCTGGGTATTACACAGTCTGTAGTGAGTCTGGGTATTACACAGTCTGTAGTGAGTCTGGGTATTACACAGTCTGTAGTGAGTCTGGGTATTACACAGTCTGTAGTGAGTCTGGGTATTACACAGTCTGTAGTGAGTCTGGGTATTACACAGTCTGTAGTGAGTCTGGGTATTACACAGTCTGTAGTGAGTCTGGGTATTACACAGTCTGTAGTGAGTCTGGGTATTACACAGTCTGTAGTGAGTCTGGGTATTACACAGTCTGTAGTGAGTCTGGGTATTACACAGTCTGTAGTGAGTCTGGGTATTACACAGTCTGTAGTGAGTCTGGGTATTACACAGTCTGTAGTGAGTCTGGGTATTACACAGTCTGTAGTGAGTCTGGGTATTACACAGTCTGTAGTGAGTCTGGGTATTACACAGTCTGTAGTGAGTCTGGGTATTACACAGTCTGTAGTGAGTCTGGGTATTACACAGTCTGTAGTGAGTCTGGGTATTACACAGTCTGTAGTGAGTCTGGGTATTACACAGTCTGTAGTGAGTCTGGGTATTACACAGTCTGTAGTGAGTCTGGGTATTACACAGTCTGTAGTGAGTCTGGGTATTACACAGTCTGTAGTGAGTCTGGGTATTACACAGTCTGTAGTGAGTCTGGGTATTACACAGTCTGTAGTGAGTCTGGGTATTACACAGTCTGTAGTGAGTCTGGGTATTACACAGTCTGTAGTGAGTCTGGGTATTACACAGTCTGTAGTGAGTCTGGGTATTACACAGTCTGTAGTGAGTCTGGGTATTACACAGTCTGTAGTGAGTCTGGGTATTACACAGTCTGTAGTGAGTCTGGGTATTACACAGTCTGTAGTGAGTCTGGGTATTACACAGTCTGTAGTGAGTCTGGGTATTACACAGTCTGTAGTGAGTCTGGGTATTACACAGTCTGTAGTGAGTCTGGGTATTACACAGTCTGTAGTGAGTCTGGGTATTACACAGTCTGTAGTGAGTCTGGGTATTACACAGTCTGTAGTGAGTCTGGGTATTACACAGTCTGTAGTGAGTCTGGGTATTACACAGTCTGTAGTGAGTCTGGGTATTACACAGTCTGTAGTGAGTCTGGGTATTACACAGTCTGTAGTGAGTCTGGGTATTACACAGTCTGTAGTGAGTCTGGGTATTACACAGTCTGTAGTGAGTCTGGGTATTACACAGTCTGTAGTGAGTCTGGGTATTACACAGTCTGTAGTGAGTCTGGGTATTACACAGTCTGTAGTGAGTCTGGGTATTACACAGTCTGTAGTGAGTCTGGGTATTACACAGTCTGTAGTGAGTCTGGGTATTACACAGTCTGTAGTGAGTCTGGGTATTACACAGTCTGTAGTGAGTCTGGGTATTACACAGTCTGTAGTGAGTCTGGGTATTACACAGTCTGTAGTGAGTCTGGGTATTACACAGTCTGTAGTGAGTCTGGGTATTACACAGTCTGTAGTGAGTCTGGGTATTACACAGTCTGTAGTGAGTCTGGGTATTACACAGTCTGTAGTGAGTCTGGGTATTACACAGTCTGTAGTGAGTCTGGGTATTACACAGTCTGTAGTGAGTCTGGGTATTACACAGTCTGTAGTGAGTCTGGGTATTACACAGTCTGTAGTGAGTCTGGGTATTACACAGTCTGTAGTGAGTCTGGGTATTACACAGTCTGTAGTGAGTCTGGGTATTACACAGTCTGTAGTGAGTCTGGGTATTACACAGTCTGTAGTGAGTCTGGGTATTACACAGTCTGTAGTGAGTCTGGGTATTACACAGTCTGTAGTGAGTCTGGGTATTACACAGTCTGTAGTGAGTCTGGGTATTACACAGTCTGTAGTGAGTCTGGGTATTACACAGTCTGTAGTGAGTCTGGGTATTACACAGTCTGTAGTGAGTCTGGGTATTACACAGTCTGTAGTGAGTCTGGGTATTACACAGTCTGTAGTGAGTCTGGGTATTACACAGTCTGTAGTGAGTCTGGGTATTACACAGTCTGTAGTGAGTCTGGGTATTACACAGTCTGTAGTGAGTCTGGGTATTACACAGTCTGTAGTGAGTCTGGGTATTACACAGTCTGTAGTGAGTCTGGGTATTACACAGTCTGTAGTGAGTCTGGGTATTACACAGTCTGTAGTGAGTCTGGGTATTACACAGTCTGTAGTGAGTCTGGGTATTACACAGTCTGTAGTGAGTCTGGGTATTACACAGTCTGTAGTGAGTCTGGGTATTACACAGTCTGTAGTGAGTCTGGGTATTACACAGTCTGTAGTGAGTCTGGGTATTACACAGTCTGTAGTGAGTCTGGGTATTACACAGTCTGTAGTGAGTCTGGGTATTACACAGTCTGTAGTGAGTCTGGGTATTACACAGTCTGTAGTGAGTCTGGGTATTACACAGTCTGTAGTGAGTCTGGGTATTACACAGTCTGTAGTGAGTCTGGGTATTACACAGTCTGTAGTGAGTCTGGGTATTACACAGTCTGTAGTGAGTCTGGGTATTACACAGTCTGTAGTGAGTCTGGGTATTACACAGTCTGTAGTGAGTCTGGGTATTACACAGTCTGTAGTGAGTCTGGGTATTACACAGTCTGTAGTGAGTCTGGGTATTACACAGTCTGTAGTGAGTCTGGGTATTACACAGTCTGTAGTGAGTCTGGGTATTACACAGTCTGTAGTGAGTCTGGGTATTACACAGTCTGTAGTGAGTCTGGGTATTACACAGTCTGTAGTGAGTCTGGGTATTACACAGTCTGTAGTGAGTCTGGGTATTACACAGTCTGTAGTGAGTCTGGGTATTACACAGTCTGTAGTGAGTCTGGGTATTACACAGTCTGTAGTGAGTCTGGGTATTACACAGTCTGTAGTGAGTCTGGGTATTACACAGTCTGTAGTGAGTCTGGGTATTACACAGTCTGTAGTGAGTCTGGGTATTACACAGTCTGTAGTGAGTCTGGGTATTACACAGTCTGTAGTGAGTCTGGGTATTACACAGTCTGTAGTGAGTCTGGGTATTACACAGTCTGTAGTGAGTCTGGGTATTACACAGTCTGTAGTGAGTCTGGGTATTACACAGTCTGTAGTGAGTCTGGGTATTACACAGTCTGTAGTGAGTCTGGGTATTACACAGTCTGTAGTGAGTCTGGGTATTACACAGTCTGTAGTGAGTCTGGGTATTACACAGTCTGTAGTGAGTCTGGGTATTACACAGTCTGTAGTGAGTCTGGGTATTACACAGTCTGTAGTGAGTCTGGGTATTACACAGTCTGTAGTGAGTCTGGGTATTACACAGTCTGTAGTGAGTCTGGGTATTACACAGTCTGTAGTGAGTCTGGGTATTACACAGTCTGTAGTGAGTCTGGGTATTACACAGTCTGTAGTGAGTCTGGGTATTACACAGTCTGTAGTGAGTCTGGGTATTACACAGTCTGTAGTGAGTCTGGGTATTACACAGTCTGTAGTGAGTCTGGGTATTACACAGTCTGTAGTGAGTCTGGGTATTACACAGTCTGTAGTGAGTCTGGGTATTACACAGTCTGTAGTGAGTCTGGGTATTACACAGTCTGTAGTGAGTCTGGGTATTACACAGTCTGTAGTGAGTCTGGGTATTACACAGTCTGTAGTGAGTCTGGGTATTACACAGTCTGTAGTGAGTCTGGGTATTACACAGTCTGTAGTGAGTCTGGGTATTACACAGTCTGTAGTGAGTCTGGGTATTACACAGTCTGTAGTGAGTCTGGGTATTACACAGTCTGTAGTGAGTCTGGGTATTACACAGTCTGTAGTGAGTCTGGGTATTACACAGTCTGTAGTGAGTCTGGGTATTACACAGTCTGTAGTGAGTCTGGGTATTACACAGTCTGTAGTGAGTCTGGGTATTACACAGTCTGTAGTGAGTCTGGGTATTACACAGTCTGTAGTGAGTCTGGGTATTACACAGTCTGTAGTGAGTCTGGGTATTACACAGTCTGTAGTGAGTCTGGGTATTACACAGTCTGTAGTGAGTCTGGGTATTACACAGTCTGTAGTGAGTCTGGGTATTACACAGTCTGTAGTGAGTCTGGGTATTACACAGTCTGTAGTGAGTCTGGGTATTACACAGTCTGTAGTGAGTCTGGGTATTACACAGTCTGTAGTGAGTCTGGGTATTACACAGTCTGTAGTGAGTCTGGGTATTACACAGTCTGTAGTGAGTCTGGGTATTACACAGTCTGTAGTGAGTCTGGGTATTACACAGTCTGTAGTGAGTCTGGGTATTACACAGTCTGTAGTGAGTCTGGGTATTACACAGTCTGTAGTGAGTCTGGGTATTACACAGTC
Source organism: Carcharodon carcharias (assembly GCF_017639515.1). NCBI lineage: Eukaryota > Metazoa > Chordata > Chondrichthyes > Lamniformes > Lamnidae > Carcharodon > Carcharodon carcharias. The sequence goes on from NC_054468.1 coordinate 233,206,702, forward strand.
TGTAGTGAGTCTGGGTATTACACAGTCTGTAGTGAGTCTGGGTATTACACAGTCTGTAGTGAGTCTGGGTATTACACAGTCTGTAGTGAGTCTGGGTATTACACAGTCTGTAGTGAGTCTGGGTATTACACAGTCTGTAGTGAGTCTGGGTATTACACAGTCTGTAGTGAGTCTGGGTATTACACAGTCTGTAGTGAGTCTGGGTATTACACAGTCTGTAGTGAGTCTGGGTATTACACAGTCTGTAGTGAGTCTGGGTATTACACAGTCTGTAGTGAGTCTGGGTATTACACAGTCTGTAGTGAGTCTGGGTATTACACAGTCTGTAGTGAGTCTGGGTATTACACAGTCTGTAGTGAGTCTGGGTATTACACAGTCTGTAGTGAGTCTGGGTATTACACAGTCTGTAGTGAGTCTGGGTATTACACAGTCTGTAGTGAGTCTGGGTATTACACAGTCTGTAGTGAGTCTGGGTATTACACAGTCTGTAGTGAGTCTGGGTATTACACAGTCTGTAGTGAGTCTGGGTATTACACAGTCTGTAGTGAGTCTGGGTATTACACAGTCTGTAGTGAGTCTGGGTATTACACAGTCTGTAGTGAGTCTGGGTATTACACAGTCTGTAGTGAGTCTGGGTATTACACAGTCTGTAGTGAGTCTGGGTATTACACAGTCTGTAGTGAGTCTGGGTATTACACAGTCTGTAGTGAGTCTGGGTATTACACAGTCTGTAGTGAGTCTGGGTATTACACAGTCTGTAGTGAGTCTGGGTATTACACAGTCTGTAGTGAGTCTGGGTATTACACAGTCTGTAGTGAGTCTGGGTATTACACAGTCTGTAGTGAGTCTGGGTATTACACAGTCTGTAGTGAGTCTGGGTATTACACAGTCTGTAGTGAGTCTGGGTATTACACAGTCTGTAGTGAGTCTGGGTATTACACAGTCTGTAGTGAGTCTGGGTATTACACAGTCTGTAGTGAGTCTGGGTATTACACAGTCTGTAGTGAGTCTGGGTATTACACAGTCTGTAGTGAGTCTGGGTATTACACAGTCTGTAGTGAGTCTGGGTATTACACAGTCTGTAGTGAGTCTGGGTATTACACAGTCTGTAGTGAGTCTGGGTATTACACAGTCTGTAGTGAGTCTGGGTATTACACAGTCTGTAGTGAGTCTGGGTATTACACAGTCTGTAGTGAGTCTGGGTATTACACAGTCTGTAGTGAGTCTGGGTATTACACAGTCTGTAGTGAGTCTGGGTATTACACAGTCTGTAGTGAGTCTGGGTATTACACAGTCTGTAGTGAGTCTGGGTATTACACAGTCTGTAGTGAGTCTGGGTATTACACAGTCTGTAGTGAGTCTGGGTATTACACAGTCTGTAGTGAGTCTGGGTATTACACAGTCTGTAGTGAGTCTGGGTATTACACAGTCTGTAGTGAGTCTGGGTATTACACAGTCTGTAGTGAGTCTGGGTATTACACAGTCTGTAGTGAGTCTGGGTATTACACAGTCTGTAGTGAGTCTGGGTATTACACAGTCTGTAGTGAGTCTGGGTATTACACAGTCTGTAGTGAGTCTGGGTATTACACAGTCTGTAGTGAGTCTGGGTATTACACAGTCTGTAGTGAGTCTGGGTATTACACAGTCTGTAGTGAGTCTGGGTATTACACAGTCTGTAGTGAGTCTGGGTATTACACAGTCTGTAGTGAGTCTGGGTATTACACAGTCTGTAGTGAGTCTGGGTATTACACAGTCTGTAGTGAGTCTGGGTATTACACAGTCTGTAGTGAGTCTGGGTATTACACAGTCTGTAGTGAGTCTGGGTATTACACAGTCTGTAGTGAGTCTGGGTATTACACAGTCTGTAGTGAGTCTGGGTATTACACAGTCTGTAGTGAGTCTGGGTATTACACAGTCTGTAGTGAGTCTGGGTATTACACAGTCTGTAGTGAGTCTGGGTATTACACAGTCTGTAGTGAGTCTGGGTATTACACAGTCTGTAGTGAGTCTGGGTATTACACAGTCTGTAGTGAGTCTGGGTATTACACAGTCTGTAGTGAGTCTGGGTATTACACAGTCTGTAGTGAGTCTGGGTATTACACAGTCTGTAGTGAGTCTGGGTATTACACAGTCTGTAGTGAGTCTGGGTATTACACAGTCTGTAGTGAGTCTGGGTATTACACAGTCTGTAGTGAGTCTGGGTATTACACAGTCTGTAGTGAGTCTGGGTATTACACAGTCTGTAGTGAGTCTGGGTATTACACAGTCTGTAGTGAGTCTGGGTATTACACAGTCTGTAGTGAGTCTGGGTATTACACAGTCTGTAGTGAGTCTGGGTATTACACAGTCTGTAGTGAGTCTGGGTATTACACAGTCTGTAGTGAGTCTGGGTATTACACAGTCTGTAGTGAGTCTGGGTATTACACAGTCTGTAGTGAGTCTGGGTATTACACAGTCTGTAGTGAGTCTGGGTATTACACAGTCTGTAGTGAGTCTGGGTATTACACAGTCTGTAGTGAGTCTGGGTATTACACAGTCTGTAGTGAGTCTGGGTATTACACAGTCTGTAGTGAGTCTGGGTATTACACAGTCTGTAGTGAGTCTGGGTATTACACAGTCTGTAGTGAGTCTGGGTATTACACAGTCTGTAGTGAGTCTGGGTATTACACAGTCTGTAGTGAGTCTGGGTATTACACAGTCTGTAGTGAGTCTGGGTATTACACAGTCTGTAGTGAGTCTGGGTATTACACAGTCTGTAGTGAGTCTGGGTATTACACAGTCTGTAGTGAGTCTGGGTATTACACAGTCTGTAGTGAGTCTGGGTATTACACAGTCTGTAGTGAGTCTGGGTATTACACAGTCTGTAGTGAGTCTGGGTATTACACAGTCTGTAGTGAGTCTGGGTATTACACAGTCTGTAGTGAGTCTGGGTATTACACAGTCTGTAGTGAGTCTGGGTATTACACAGTCTGTAGTGAGTCTGGGTATTACACAGTCTGTAGTGAGTCTGGGTATTACACAGTCTGTAGTGAGTCTGGGTATTACACAGTCTGTAGTGAGTCTGGGTATTACACAGTCTGTAGTGAGTCTGGGTATTACACAGTCTGTAGTGAGTCTGGGTATTACACAGTCTGTAGTGAGTCTGGGTATTACACAGTCTGTAGTGAGTCTGGGTATTACACAGTCTGTAGTGAGTCTGGGTATTACACAGTCTGTAGTGAGTCTGGGTATTACACAGTCTGTAGTGAGTCTGGGTATTACACAGTCTGTAGTGAGTCTGGGTATTACACAGTCTGTAGTGAGTCTGGGTATTACACAGTCTGTAGTGAGTCTGGGTATTACACAGTCTGTAGTGAGTCTGGGTATTACACAGTCTGTAGTGAGTCTGGGTATTACACAGTCTGTAGTGAGTCTGGGTATTACACAGTCTGTAGTGAGTCTGGGTATTACACAGTCTGTAGTGAGTCTGGGTATTACACAGTCTGTAGTGAGTCTGGGTATTACACAGTCTGTAGTGAGTCTGGGTATTACACAGTCTGTAGTGAGTCTGGGTATTACACAGTCTGTAGTGAGTCTGGGTATTACACAGTCTGTAGTGAGTCTGGGTATTACACAGTCTGTAGTGAGTCTGGGTATTACACAGTCTGTAGTGAGTCTGGGTATTACACAGTCTGTAGTGAGTCTGGGTATTACACAGTCTGTAGTGAGTCTGGGTATTACACAGTCTGTAGTGAGTCTGGGTATTACACAGTCTGTAGTGAGTCTGGGTATTACACAGTCTGTAGTGAGTCTGGGTATTACACAGTCTGTAGTGAGTCTGGGTATTACACAGTCTGTAGTGAGTCTGGGTATTACACAGTCTGTAGTGAGTCTGGGTATTACACAGTCTGTAGTGAGTCTGGGTATTACACAGTCTGTAGTGAGTCTGGGTATTACACAGTCTGTAGTGAGTCTGGGTATTACACAGTCTGTAGTGAGTCTGGGTATTACACAGTCTGTAGTGAGTCTGGGTATTACACAGTCTGTAGTGAGTCTGGGTATTACACAGTCTGTAGTGAGTCTGGGTATTACACAGTCTGTAGTGAGTCTGGGTATTACACAGTCTGTAGTGAGTCTGGGTATTACACAGTCTGTAGTGAGTCTGGGTATTACACAGTCTGTAGTGAGTCTGGGTATTACACAGTCTGTAGTGAGTCTGGGTATTACACAGTCTGTAGTGAGTCTGGGTATTACACAGTCTGTAGTGAGTCTGGGTATTACACAGTCTGTAGTGAGTCTGGGTATTACACAGTCTGTAGTGAGTCTGGGTATTACACAGTCTGTAGTGAGTCTGGGTATTACACAGTCTGTAGTGAGTCTGGGTATTACACAGTCTGTAGTGAGTCTGGGTATTACACAGTCTGTAGTGAGTCTGGGTATTACACAGTCTGTAGTGAGTCTGGGTATTACACAGTCTGTAGTGAGTCTGGGTATTACACAGTCTGTAGTGAGTCTGGGTATTACACAGTCTGTAGTGAGTCTGGGTATTACACAGTCTGTAGTGAGTCTGGGTATTACACAGTCTGTAGTGAGTCTGGGTATTACACAGTCTGTAGTGAGTCTGGGTATTACACAGTCTGTAGTGAGTCTGGGTATTACACAGTCTGTAGTGAGTCTGGGTATTACACAGTCTGTAGTGAGTCTGGGTATTACACAGTCTGTAGTGAGTCTGGGTATTACACAGTCTGTAGTGAGTCTGGGTATTACACAGTCTGTAGTGAGTCTGGGTATTACACAGTCTGTAGTGAGTCTGGGTATTACACAGTCTGTAGTGAGTCTGGGTATTACACAGTCTGTAGTGAGTCTGGGTATTACACAGTCTGTAGTGAGTCTGGGTATTACACAGTCTGTAGTGAGTCTGGGTATTACACAGTCTGTAGTGAGTCTGGGTATTACACAGTCTGTAGTGAGTCTGGGTATTACACAGTCTGTAGTGAGTCTGGGTATTACACAGTCTGTAGTGAGTCTGGGTATTACACAGTCTGTAGTGAGTCTGGGTATTACACAGTCTGTAGTGAGTCTGGGTATTACACAGTCTGTAGTGAGTCTGGGTATTACACAGTCTGTAGTGAGTCTGGGTATTACACAGTCTGTAGTGAGTCTGGGTATTACACAGTCTGTAGTGAGTCTGGGTATTACACAGTCTGTAGTGAGTCTGGGTATTACACAGTCTGTAGTGAGTCTGGGTATTACACAGTCTGTAGTGAGTCTGGGTATTACACAGTCTGTAGTGAGTCTGGGTATTACACAGTCTGTAGTGAGTCTGGGTATTACACAGTCTGTAGTGAGTCTGGGTATTACACAGTCTGTAGTGAGTCTGGGTATTACACAGTCTGTAGTGAGTCTGGGTATTACACAGTCTGTAGTGAGTCTGGGTATTACACAGTCTGTAGTGAGTCTGGGTATTACACAGTCTGTAGTGAGTCTGGGTATTACACAGTCTGTAGTGAGTCTGGGTATTACACAGTCTGTAGTGAGTCTGGGTATTACACAGTCTGTAGTGAGTCTGGGTATTACACAGTCTGTAGTGAGTCTGGGTATTACACAGTCTGTAGTGAGTCTGGGTATTACACAGTCTGTAGTGAGTCTGGGTATTACACAGTCTGTAGTGAGTCTGGGTATTACACAGTCTGTAGTGAGTCTGGGTATTACACAGTCTGTAGTGAGTCTGGGTATTACACAGTCTGTAGTGAGTCTGGGTATTACACAGTCTGTAGTGAGTCTGGGTATTACACAGTCTGTAGTGAGTCTGGGTATTACACAGTCTGTAGTGAGTCTGGGTATTACACAGTCTGTAGTGAGTCTGGGTATTACACAGTCTGTAGTGAGTCTGGGTATTACACAGTCTGTAGTGAGTCTGGGTATTACACAGTCTGTAGTGAGTCTGGGTATTACACAGTCTGTAGTGAGTCTGGGTATTACACAGTCTGTAGTGAGTCTGGGTATTACACAGTCTGTAGTGAGTCTGGGTATTACACAGTCTGTAGTGAGTCTGGGTATTACACAGTCTGTAGTGAGTCTGGGTATTACACAGTCTGTAGTGAGTCTGGGTATTACACAGTCTGTAGTGAGTCTGGGTATTACACAGTCTGTAGTGAGTCTGGGTATTACACAGTCTGTAGTGAGTCTGGGTATTACACAGTCTGTAGTGAGTCTGGGTATTACACAGTCTGTAGTGAGTCTGGGTATTACACAGTCTGTAGTGAGTCTGGGTATTACACAGTCTGTAGTGAGTCTGGGTATTACACAGTCTGTAGTGAGTCTGGGTATTACACAGTCTGTAGTGAGTCTGGGTATTACACAGTCTGTAGTGAGTCTGGGTATTACACAGTCTGTAGTGAGTCTGGGTATTACACAGTCTGTAGTGAGTCTGGGTATTACACAGTCTGTAGTGAGTCTGGGTATTACACAGTCTGTAGTGAGTCTGGGTATTACACAGTCTGTAGTGAGTCTGGGTATTACACAGTCTGTAGTGAGTCTGGGTATTACACAGTCTGTAGTGAGTCTGGGTATTACACAGTCTGTAGTGAGTCTGGGTATTACACAGTCTGTAGTGAGTCTGGGTATTACACAGTCTGTAGTGAGTCTGGGTATTACACAGTCTGTAGTGAGTCTGGGTATTACACAGTCTGTAGTGAGTCTGGGTATTACACAGTCTGTAGTGAGTCTGGGTATTACACAGTCTGTAGTGAGTCTGGGTATTACACAGTCTGTAGTGAGTCTGGGTATTACACAGTCTGTAGTGAGTCTGGGTATTACACAGTCTGTAGTGAGTCTGGGTATTACACAGTCTGTAGTGAGTCTGGGTATTACACAGTCTGTAGTGAGTCTGGGTATTACACAGTCTGTAGTGAGTCTGGGTATTACACAGTCTGTAGTGAGTCTGGGTATTACACAGTCTGTAGTGAGTCTGGGTATTACACAGTCTGTAGTGAGTCTGGGTATTACACAGTCTGTAGTGAGTCTGGGTATTACACAGTCTGTAGTGAGTCTGGGTATTACACAGTCTGTAGTGAGTCTGGGTATTACACAGTCTGTAGTGAGTCTGGGTATTACACAGTCTGTAGTGAGTCTGGGTATTACACAGTCTGTAGTGAGTCTGGGTATTACACAGTCTGTAGTGAGTCTGGGTATTACACAGTCTGTAGTGAGTCTGGGTATTACACAGTCTGTAGTGAGTCTGGGTATTACACAGTCTGTAGTGAGTCTGGGTATTACACAGTCTGTAGTGAGTCTGGGTATTACACAGTCTGTAGTGAGTCTGGGTATTACACAGTCTGTAGTGAGTCTGGTATTACACAGTCTGTAGTGAGTCTGGGTATTACACAGTCTGTAGTGAGTCTGGGTATTACACAGTCTGTAGTGAGTCTGGGTATTACACAGTCTGTAGTGAGTCTGGGTATTACACAGTCTGTAGTGAGTCTGGGTATTACACAGTCTGTAGTGAGTCTGTGTATTACAAAGTCTGTAGTGAGTCTGGGTATTACACAGGCTGTAGTGATTCTAGGTATTACACAGTCTGCAGTGAGTCTTTTTATTAGACAGTTTGTAGTGAGTCTGGGTATTACACAGTCTGTAGTGAGTCTGGGTATTACACAGTCTGTAGTGAGTCTGGGTATTACACAGTCTGTAGTGAGTCTGGGTATTACACAGTCTGTAGTGAGTCTGGGTATTACACAGTCTGTAGCGAGTCTGGGTATTACACAGTCTGTAGTGAGTCTGGGTATTACACAGTCTGTAGTGAGTCTGGGTATTACACAGTCTGTAGTGAGTCTGGGTATTACACAGTCTGTAGTCGAGTCTGGGTATTACACAGTCTGTAGTGAGTCTGGGTATTACACAGTCTGTAGTGAGTCTGGGTATTACACAGTCTGTAGTCGAGTCTGGGTATTACACAGTCTGTAGTGAGTCTGGGTATTACACAGTCTGTAGTGAGTCTGGGTATTACACAGTCTGTAGTGAGTCTGGGTATTACACAGTCTGTAGTGAGTCTGGGTATTACACAGTCTGTAGTGAGTCTGGGTATTACACAGTCTGTAGTGAGTCTGGGTATTACACAGTCTGTAGTGAGTCTGGGTATTACACAGTCTGTAGTGAGTCTGGGTATTACACAGTCTGTAGTGAGTCTGGGTATTACACAGTCTGTAGTGAGTCTGGGTATTACACAGTCTGTAGTGAGTCTGGGTATTACACAGTCTGTAGTGAGTCTGGGTATTACACAGTCTGTAGTGAGTCTGGGTATTACACAGTCTGTAGTGAGTCTGGGTATTACACAGTCTGTAGTGAGTCTGGGTATTACACAGTCTGTAGTGAGTCTGGGTATTACACAGTCTGTAGTGAGTCTGGGTATTACACAGTCTGTAGTGAGTCTGGGTATTACACAGTCTGTAGTGAGTCTGGGTATTACACAGTCTGTAGTGAGTCTGGGTATTACACAGTCTGTAGTGAGTCTGGGTATTACACAGTCTGTAGTGAGTCTGGGTATTACACAGTCTGTAGTGAGTCTGGGTATTACACAGTCTGTAGTGAGTCTGGGTATTACACAGTCTGTAGTGAGTCTGGGTATTACACAGTCTGTAGTGAGTCTGGGTATTACACAGTCTGTAGTGAGTCTGGGTATTACACAGTCTGTAGTGAGTCTGGGTATTACACAGTCTGTAGTGAGTCTGGGTATTACACAGTCTGTAGTGAGTCTGGGTATTACACAGTCTGTAGTGAGTCTGGGTATTACACAGTCTGTAGTGAGTCTGGGTATTACACAGTCTGTAGTGAGTCTGGGTATTACACAGTCTGTAGTGAGTCTGGGTATTACACAGTCTGTAGTGAGTCTGGGTATTACACAGTCTGTAGTGAGTCTGGGTATTACACAGTCTGTAGTGAGTCTGGGTATTACACAGTCTGTAGTGAGTCTGGGTATTACACAGTCTGTAGTGAGTCTGGGTATTACACAGTCTGTAGTGAGTCTGGGTATTACACAGTCTGTAGTGAGTCTGGGTATTACACAGTCTGTAGTGAGTCTGGGTATTACACAGTCTGTAGTGAGTCTGGGTATTACACAGTCTGTAGTGAGTCTGGGTATTACACAGTCTGTAGTGAGTCTGGGTATTACACAGTCTGTAGTGAGTCTGGGTATTACACAGTCTGTAGTGAGTCTGGGTATTACACAGTCTGTAGTGAGTCTGGGTATTACACAGTCTGTAGTGAGTCTGGGTATTACACAGTCTGTAGTGAGTCTGGGTATTACACAGTCTGTAGTGAGTCTGGGTATTACACAGTCTGTAGTGAGTCTGGGTATTACACAGTCTGTAGTGAGTCTGGGTATTACACAGTCTGTAGTGAGTCTGGGTATTACACAGTCTGTAGTGAGTCTGGGTATTACACAGTCTGTAGTGAGTCTGGGTATTACACAGTCTGTAGTGAGTCTGGGTATTACACAGTCTGTAGTGAGTCTGGGTATTACACAGTCTGTAGTGAGTCTGGGTATTACACAGTCTGTAGTGAGTCTGGGTATTACACAGTCTGTAGTGAGTCTGGGTATTACACAGTCTGTAGTGAGTCTGGGTATTACACAGTCTGTAGTGAGTCTGGGTATTACACAGTCTGTAGTGAGTCTGGGTATTACACAGTCTGTAGTGAGTCTGGGTATTACACAGTCTGTAGTGAGTCTGGGTATTACACAGTCTGTAGTGAGTCTGGGTATTACACAGTCTGTAGTGAGTCTGGGTATTACACAGTCTGTAGTGAGTCTGGGTATTACACAGTCTGTAGTGAGTCTGGGTATTACACAGTCTGTAGTGAGTCTGGGTATTACACAGTCTGTAGTGAGTCTGGGTATTACACAGTCTGTAGTGAGTCTGGGTATTACACAGTCTGTAGTGAGTCTGGGTATTACACAGTCTGTAGTGAGTCTGGGTATTACACAGTCTGTAGTGAGTCTGGGTATTACACAGTCTGTAGTGAGTCTGGGTATTACACAGTCTGTAGTGAGTCTGGGTATTACACAGTCTGTAGTGAGTCTGGGTATTACACAGTCTGTAGTGAGTCTGGGTATTACACAGTCTGTAGTGAGTCTGGGTATTACACAGTCTGTAGTGAGTCTGGGTATTACACAGTCTGTAGTGAGTCTGGGTATTACACAGTCTGTAGTGAGTCTGGGTATTACACAGTCTGTAGTGAGTCTGGGTATTACACAGTCTGTAGTGAGTCTGGGTATTACACAGTCTGTAGTGAGTCTGGGTATTACACAGTCTGTAGTGAGTCTGGGTATTACACAGTCTGTAGTGAGTCTGGGTATTACACAGTCTGTAGTGAGTCTGGGTATTACACAGTCTGTAGTGAGTCTGGGTATTACACAGTCTGTAGTGAGTCTGGGTATTACACAGTCTGTAGTGAGTCTGGGTATTACACAGTCTGTAGTGAGTCTGGGTATTACACAGTCTGTAGTGAGTCTGGGTATTACACAGTCTGTAGTGAGTCTGGGTATTACACAGTCTGTAGTGAGTCTGGGTATTACACAGTCTGTAGTGAGTCTGGGTATTACACAGTCTGTAGTGAGTCTGGGTATTACACAGTCTGTAGTGAGTCTGGGTATTACACAGTCTGTAGTGAGTCTGGGTATTACACAGTCTGTAGTGAGTCTGGGTATTACACAGTCTGTAGTGAGTCTGGGTATTACACAGTCTGTAGTGAGTCTGGGTATTACACAGTCTGTAGTGAGTCTGGGTATTACACAGTCTGTAGTGAGTCTGGGTATTACACAGTCTGTAGTGAGTCTGGGTATTACACAGTCTGTAGTGAGTCTGGGTATTACACAGTCTGTAGTGAGTCTGGGTATTACACAGTCTGTAGTGAGTCTGGGTATTACACAGTCTGTAGTGAGTCTGGGTATTACACAGTCTGTAGTGAGTCTGGGTATTACACAGTCTGTAGTGAGTCTGGGTATTACACAGTCTGTAGTGAGTCTGGGTATTACACAGTCTGTAGTGAGTCTGGGTATTACACAGTCTGTAGTGAGTCTGGGTATTACACAGTCTGTAGTGAGTCTGGGTATTACACAGTCTGTAGTGAGTCTGGGTATTACACAGTCTGTAGTGAGTCTGGGTATTACACAGTCTGTAGTGAGTCTGGGTATTACACAGTCTGTAGTGAGTCTGGGTATTACACAGTCTGTAGTGAGTCTGGGTATTACACAGTCTGTAGTGAGTCTGGGTATTACACAGTCTGTAGTGAGTCTGGGTATTACACAGTCTGTAGTGAGTCTGGGTATTACACAGTCTGTAGTGAGTCTGGGTATTACACAGTCTGTAGTGAGTCTGGGTATTACACAGTCTGTAGTGAGTCTGGGTATTACACAGTCTGTAGTGAGTCTGGGTATTACACAGTCTGTAGTGAGTCTGGGTATTACACAGTCTGTAGTGAGTCTGGGTATTACACAGTCTGTAGTGAGTCTGGGTATTACACAGTCTGTAGTGAGTCTGGGTATTACACAGTCTGTAGTGAGTCTGGGTATTACACAGTCTGTAGTGAGTCTGGGTATTACACAGTCTGTAGTGAGTCTGGGTATTACACAGTCTGTAGTGAGTCTGGGTATTACACAGTCTGTAGTGAGTCTGGGTATTACACAGTCTGTAGTGAGTCTGGGTATTACACAGTCTGTAGTGAGTCTGGGTATTACACAGTCTGTAGTGAGTCTGGGTATTACACAGTCTGTAGTGAGTCTGGGTATTACACAGTCTGTAGTGAGTCTGGGTATTACACAGTCTGTAGTGAGTCTGGGTATTACACAGTCTGTAGTGAGTCTGGGTATTACACAGTCTGTAGTGAGTCTGGGTATTACACAGTCTGTAGTGAGTCTGGGTATTACACAGTCTGTAGTGAGTCTGGGTATTACACAGTCTGTAGTGAGTCTGGGTATTACACAGTCTGTAGTGAGTCTGGGTATTACACAGTCTGTAGTGAGTCTGGGTATTACACAGTCTGTAGTGAGTCTGGGTATTACACAGTCTGTAGTGAGTCTGGGTATTACACAGTCTGTAGTGAGTCTGGGTATTACACAGTCTGTAGTGAGTCTGGGTATTACACAGTCTGTAGTGAGTCTGGGTATTACACAGTCTGTAGTGAGTCTGGGTATTACACAGTCTGTAGTGAGTCTGGGTATTACACAGTCTGTAGTGAGTCTGGGTATTACACAGTCTGTAGTGAGTCTGGGTATTACACAGTCTGTAGTGAGTCTGGGTATTACACAGTCTGTAGTGAGTCTGGGTATTACACAGTCTGTAGTGAGTCTGGGTATTACACAGTCTGTAGTGAGTCTGGGTATTACACAGTCTGTAGTGAGTCTGGGTATTACACAGTCTGTAGTGAGTCTGGGTATTACACAGTCTGTAGTGAGTCTGGGTATTACACAGTCTGTAGTGAGTCTGGGTATTACACAGTCTGTAGTGAGTCTGGGTATTACACAGTCTGTAGTGAGTCTGGGTATTACACAGTCTGTAGTGAGTCTGGGTATTACACAGTCTGTAGTGAGTCTGGGTATTACACAGTCTGTAGTGAGTCTGGGTATTACACAGTCTGTAGTGAGTCTGGGTATTACACAGTCTGTAGTGAGTCTGGGTATTACACAGTCTGTAGTGAGTCTGGGTATTACACAGTCTGTAGTGAGTCTGGGTATTACACAGTCTGTAGTGAGTCTGGGTATTACACAGTCTGTAGTGAGTCTGGGTATTACACAGTCTGTAGTGAGTCTGGGTATTACACAGTCTGTAGTGAGTCTGGGTATTACACAGTCTGTAGTGAGTCTGGGTATTACACAGTCTGTAGTGAGTCTGGGTATTACACAGTCTGTAGTGAGTCTGGGTATTACACAGTCTGTAGTGAGTCTGGGTATTACACAGTCTGTAGTGAGTCTGGGTATTACACAGTCTGTAGTGAGTCTGGGTATTACACAGTCTGTAGTGAGTCTGGGTATTACACAGTCTGTAGTGAGTCTGGGTATTACACAGTCTGTAGTGAGTCTGGGTATTACACAGTCTGTAGTGAGTCTGGGTATTACACAGTCTGTAGTGAGTCTGGGTATTACACAGTCTGTAGTGAGTCTGGGTATTACACAGTCTGTAGTGAGTCTGGGTATTACACAGTCTGTAGTGAGTCTGGGTATTACACAGTCTGTAGTGAGTCTGGGTATTACACAGTCTGTAGTGAGTCTGGGTATTACACAGTCTGTAGTGAGTCTGGGTATTACACAGTCTGTAGTGAGTCTGGGTATTACACAGTCTGTAGTGAGTCTGGGTATTACACAGTCTGTAGTGAGTCTGGGTATTACACAGTCTGTAGTGAGTCTGGGTATTACACAGTCTGTAGTGAGTCTGGGTATTACACAGTCTGTAGTGAGTCTGGGTATTACACAGTCTGTAGTGAGTCTGGGTATTACACAGTCTGTAGTGAGTCTGGGTATTACACAGTCTGTAGTGAGTCTGGGTATTACACAGTCTGTAGTGAGTCTGGGTATTACACAGTCTGTAGTGAGTCTGGGTATTACACAGTCTGTAGTGAGTCTGGGTATTACACAGTCTGTAGTGAGTCTGGGTATTACACAGTCTGTAGTGAGTCTGGGTATTACACAGTCTGTAGTGAGTCTGGGTATTACACAGTCTGTAGTGAGTCTGGGTATTACACAGTCTGTAGTGAGTCTGGGTATTACACAGTCTGTAGTGAGTCTGGGTATTACACAGTCTGTAGTGAGTCTGGGTATTACACAGTCTGTAGTGAGTCTGGGTATTACACAGTCTGTAGTGAGTCTGGGTATTACACAGTCTGTAGTGAGTCTGGGTATTACACAGTCTGTAGTGAGTCTGGGTATTACACAGTCTGTAGTGAGTCTGGGTATTACACAGTCTGTAGTGAGTCTGGGTATTACACAGTCTGTAGTGAGTCTGGGTATTACACAGTCTGTAGTGAGTCTGGGTATTACACAGTCTGTAGTGAGTCTGGGTATTACACAGTCTGTAGTGAGTCTGGGTATTACACAGTCTGTAGTGAGTCTGGGTATTACACAGTCTGTAGTGAGTCTGGGTATTACACAGTCTGTAGTGAGTCTGGGTATTACACAGTCTGTAGTGAGTCTGGGTATTACACAGTCTGTAGTGAGTCTGGGTATTACACAGTCTGTAGTGAGTCTGGGTATTACACAGTCTGTAGTGAGTCTGGGTATTACACAGTCTGTAGTGAGTCTGGGTATTACACAGTCTGTAGTGAGTCTGGGTATTACACAGTCTGTAGTGAGTCTGGGTATTACACAGTCTGTAGTGAGTCTGGGTATTACACAGTCTGTAGTGAGTCTGGGTATTACACAGTCTGTAGTGAGTCTGGGTATTACACAGTCTGTAGTGAGTCTGGGTATTACACAGTCTGTAGTGAGTCTGGGTATTACACAGTCTGTAGTGAGTCTGGGTATTACACAGTCTGTAGTGAGTCTGGGTATTACACAGTCTGTAGTGAGTCTGGGTATTACACAGTCTGTAGTGAGTCTGGGTATTACACAGTCTGTAGTGAGTCTGGGTATTACACAGTCTGTAGTGAGTCTGGGTATTACACAGTCTGTAGTGAGTCTGGGTATTACACAGTCTGTAGTGAGTCTGGGTATTACACAGTCTGTAGTGAGTCTGGGTATTACACAGTCTGTAGTGAGTCTGGGTATTACACAGTCTGTAGTGAGTCTGGGTATTACACAGTCTGTAGTGAGTCTGGGTATTACACAGTCTGTAGTGAGTCTGGGTATTACACAGTCTGTAGTGAGTCTGGGTATTACACAGTCTGTAGTGAGTCTGGGTATTACACAGTCTGTAGTGAGTCTGGGTATTACACAGTCTGTAGTGAGTCTGGGTATTACACAGTCTGTAGTGAGTCTGGGTATTACACAGTCTGTAGTGAGTCTGGGTATTACACAGTCTGTAGTGAGTCTGGGTATTACACAGTCTGTAGTGAGTCTGGGTATTACACAGTCTGTAGTGAGTCTGGGTATTACACAGTCTGTAGTGAGTCTGGGTATTACACAGTCTGTAGTGAGTCTGGGTATTACACAGTCTGTAGTGAGTCTGGGTATTACACAGTCTGTAGTGAGTCTGGGTATTACACAGTCTGTAGTGAGTCTGGGTATTACACAGTCTGTAGTGAGTCTGGGTATTACACAGTCTGTAGTGAGTCTGGGTATTACACAGTCTGTAGTGAGTCTGGGTATTACACAGTCTGTAGTGAGTCTGGGTATTACACAGTCTGTAGTGAGTCTGGGTATTACACAGTCTGTAGTGAGTCTGGGTATTACACAGTCTGTAGTGAGTCTGGGTATTACACAGTCTGTAGTGAGTCTGGGTATTACACAGTCTGTAGTGAGTCTGGGTATTACACAGTCTGTAGTGAGTCTGGGTATTACACAGTCTGTAGTGAGTCTGGGTATTACACAGTCTGTAGTGAGTCTGGGTATTACACAGTCTGTAGTGAGTCTGGGTATTACACAGTCTGTAGTGAGTCTGGGTATTACACAGTCTGTAGTGAGTCTGGGTATTACACAGTCTGTAGTGAGTCTGGGTATTACACAGTCTGTAGTGAGTCTGGGTATTACACAGTCTGTAGTGAGTCTGGGTATTACACAGTCTGTAGTGAGTCTGGGTATTACACAGTCTGTAGTGAGTCTGGGTATTACACAGTCTGTAGTGAGTCTGGGTATTACACAGTCTGTAGTGAGTCTGGGTATTACACAGTCTGTAGTGAGTCTGGGTATTACACAGTCTGTAGTGAGTCTGGGTATTACACAGTCTGTAGTGAGTCTGGGTATTACACAGTCTGTAGTGAGTCTGGGTATTACACAGTCTGTAGTGAGTCTGGGTATTACACAGTCTGTAGTGAGTCTGGGTATTACACAGTCTGTAGTGAGTCTGGGTATTACACAGTCTGTAGTGAGTCTGGGTATTACACAGTCTGTAGTGAGTCTGGGTATTACACAGTCTGTAGTGAGTCTGGGTATTACACAGTCTGTAGTGAGTCTGGGTATTACACAGTCTGTAGTGAGTCTGGGTATTACACAGTCTGTAGTGAGTCTGGGTATTACACAGTCTGTAGTGAGTCTGGGTATTACACAGTCTGTAGTGAGTCTGGGTATTACACAGTCTGTAGTGAGTCTGGGTATTACACAGTCTGTAGTGAGTCTGGGTATTACACAGTCTGTAGTGAGTCTGGGTATTACACAGTCTGTAGTGAGTCTGGGTATTACACAGTCTGTAGTGAGTCTGGGTATTACACAGTCTGTAGTGAGTCTGGGTATTACACAGTCTGTAGTGAGTCTGGGTATTACACAGTCTGTAGTGAGTCTGGGTATTACACAGTCTGTAGTGAGTCTGGGTATTACACAGTCTGTAGTGAGTCTGGGTATTACACAGTCTGTAGTGAGTCTGGGTATTACACAGTCTGTAGTGAGTCTGGGTATTACACAGTCTGTAGTGAGTCTGGGTATTACACAGTCTGTAGTGAGTCTGGGTATTACACAGTCTGTAGTGAGTCTGGGTATTACACAGTCTGTAGTGAGTCTGGGTATTACACAGTCTGTAGTGAGTCTGGGTATTACACAGTCTGTAGTGAGTCTGGGTATTACACAGTCTGTAGTGAGTCTGGGTATTACACAGTCTGTAGTGAGTCTGGGTATTACACAGTCTGTAGTGAGTCTGGGTATTACACAGTCTGTAGTGAGTCTGGGTATTACACAGTCTGTAGTGAGTCTGGGTATTACACAGTCTGTAGTGAGTCTGGGTATTACACAGTCTGTAGTGAGTCTGGGTATTACACAGTCTGTAGTGAGTCTGGGTATTACACAGTCTGTAGTGAGTCTGGGTATTACACAGTCTGTAGTGAGTCTGGGTATTACACAGTCTGTAGTGAGTCTGGGTATTACACAGTCTGTAGTGAGTCTGGGTATTACACAGTCTGTAGTGAGTCTGGGTATTACACAGTCTGTAGTGAGTCTGGGTATTACACAGTCTGTAGTGAGTCTGGGTATTACACAGTCTGTAGTGAGTCTGGGTATTACACAGTCTGTAGTGAGTCTGGGTATTACACAGTCTGTAGTGAGTCTGGGTATTACACAGTCTGTAGTGAGTCTGGGTATTACACAGTCTGTAGTGAGTCTGGGTATTACACAGTCTGTAGTGAGTCTGGGTATTACACAGTCTGTAGTGAGTCTGGGTATTACACAGTCTGTAGTGAGTCTGGGTATTACACAGTCTGTAGTGAGTCTGGGTATTACACAGTCTGTAGCGAGTCTGGGTATTACACAGTCTGTAGTGAGTCTGGGTATTACACAGTCTGTAGTGAGTCTGGGTATTACACAGTCTGTAGTGAGTCTGGGTATTACACAGTCTGTAGTGAGTCTGGGTATTACACAGTCTGTAGTGAGTCTGGGTATTACACAGTCTGTAGTGAGTCTGGGTATTACACAGTCTGTAGTGAGTCTGGGTATTACACAGTCTGTAGTGAGTCTGGGTATTACACAGTCTGTAGTGAGTCTGGGTATTACACAGTCTGTAGTGAGTCTGGGTATTACACATTCTCTAGTGAGTCTGGGTATTACACAGTCTGTAGCGAGTCTGTGTATTACACAGTCTGCAGTGAGTCTGGGTATTAGACAGTCTGTAGTGAGTCTGGGCATTACACAGTCTGTAGTCAGTCGGGGTGTTACACAGTCTGTAGTGAGTCTGGGTATTACACAGTCTGTAGTGAGTCTGGGCATTACACAGTCTGTAGTGAGTCTGGGTATTACACAGTCTGTAGTGAGTCTGGGTATTACACAGTCTGTAGTGAGTCTGGGTATTACACAGTCTGTAGTGAGTCTGGGTATTACACAGTCTGTAGTGAGTCTGGGTATTACACAGTCTGTAGTGAGTCTGGGTATTACACAGTCTGTAGTGAGTCTGGGTATTACACAGTCTGTAGTGAGTCTGGGTATTACACAGTCTGTAGTGAGTCTGGGTATTACACAGTCTGTAGTGAGTCTGGGTATTACACAGTCTGTAGTGAGTCTGGGTATTACACAGTCTGTAGTGAGTCTGGGCATTACACAGTCTGTAGTGAGTCTGGGTATTACCCAGTCTGTAGTGAGTCTGGGTATTACACAGTCTGTAGTGAGTCTGGGTATTACACAGTCTGTAGTGAGTCTGGGTATTACACAGTCTTTAGTGAGTCAGGGTATTACACAGTCTGTATTGAGTCTGGGTATTACACAGTCTGTAGTGAGTCTGGGTATTACACAGTCTGTAGTGAGTCTGGGTATTACACAGTCTGTAGTGAGTCTGGGTATTACACAGTCTGTAGTGAGTCTGGGTATTACACAGTCTGTAGTGAGTCTGGGTATTACACAGTCTGTAGTGAGTCTGGGTATTACACAGTCTGTAGTGAGTCTGGGTATTACACAGTCTGTAGTGAGTCTGGGTATTACACAGTCTGTAGTGAGTCTGGGTATTACACAGTCTGTAGTGAGTCTGGGTATTACACAGTCTGTAGTGAGTCTGGGTATTACACAGTCTGTAGTGAGTCTGGGTATTACACAGTCTGTAGTGAGTCTGGGTATTACACAGTCTGTAGTGAGTCTGGGTATTACACAGTCTGTAGTGAGTCTGGGTATTACACAGTCTGTAGTGAGTCTGGGTATTACACAGTCTGTAGTGAGTCTGGGTATTACACAGTCTGTAGTGAGTCTGGGTATTACACAGTCTGTAGTGAGTCTGGGTATTACACAGTCTGTAGTGAGTCTGGGTATTACACAGTCTGTAGTGAGTCTGGGTATTACACAGTCTGTAGTGAGTCTGGGTATTACACAGTCTGTAGTGAGTCTGGGTATTACACAGTCTGTAGTGAGTCTGGGTATTACACAGTCTGTAGTGAGTCTGGGTATTACACAGTCTGTAGTGAGTCTGGGTATTACACAGTCTGTAGTGAGTCTGGGTATTACACAGTCTGTAGTGAGTCTGGGTATTACACAGTCTGTAGTGAGTCTGGGTATTACACAGTCTGTAGTGAGTCTGGGTATTACACAGTCTGTAGTGAGTCTGGGTATTACACAGTCTGTAGTGAGTCTGGGTATTACACAGTCTGTAGTGAGTCTGGGTATTACACAGTCTGTAGTGAGTCTGGGTATTACACAGTCTGTAGTGAGTCTGGGTATTACACAGTCTGTAGTGAGTCTGGGTATTACACAGTCTGTAGTGAGTCTGGGTATTACACAGTCTGTAGTGAGTCTGGGTATTACACAGTCTGTAGTGAGTCTGGGTATTACACAGTCTGTAGTGAGTCTGGGTATTACACAGTCTGTAGTGAGTCTGGGTATTACACAGTCTGTAGTGAGTCTGGGTATTACACAGTCTGTAGTGAGTCTGGGTATTACACAGTCTGTAGTGAGTCTGGGTATTACACAGTCTGTAGTGAGTCTGGGTATTACACAGTCTGTAGTGAGTCTGGGTATTACACAGTCTGTAGTGAGTCTGGGTATTACACAGTCTGTAGTGAGTCTGGGTATTACACAGTCTGTAGTGAGTCTGGGTATTACACAGTCTGTAGTGAGTCTGGGTATTACACAGTCTGTAGTGAGTCTGGGTATTACACAGTCTGTAGTGAGTCTGGGTATTACACAGTCTGTAGTGAGTCTGGGTATTACACAGTCTGTAGTGAGTCTGGGTATTACACAGTCTGTAGTGAGTCTGGGTATTACACAGTCTGTAGTGAGTCTGGGTATTACACAGTCTGTAGTGAGTCTGGGTATTACACAGTCTGTAGTGAGTCTGGGTATTACACAGTCTGTAGTGAGTCTGGGTATTACACAGTCTGTAGTGAGTCTGGGTATTACACAGTCTGTAGTGAGTCTGGGTATTACACAGTCTGTAGTGAGTCTGGGTATTACACAGTCTGTAGTGAGTCTGGGTATTACACAGTCTGTAGTGAGTCTGGGTATTACACAGTCTGTAGTGAGTCTGGGTATTACACAGTCTGTAGTGAGTCTGGGTATTACACAGTCTGTAGTGAGTCTGGGTATTACACAGTCTGTAGTGAGTCTGGGTATTACACAGTCTGTAGTGAGTCTGGGTATTACACAGTCTGTAGTGAGTCTGGGTATTACACAGTCTGTAGTGAGTCTGGGTATTACACAGTCTGTAGTGAGTCTGGGTATTACACAGTCTGTAGTGAGTCTGGGTATTACACAGTCTGTAGTGAGTCTGGGTATTACACAGTCTGTAGTGAGTCTGGGTATTACACAGTCTGTAGTGAGTCTGGGTATTACACAGTCTGTAGTGAGTCTGGGTATTACACAGTCTGTAGTGAGTCTGGGTATTACACAGTCTGTAGTGAGTCTGGGTATTACACAGTCTGTAGTGAGTCTGGGTATTACACAGTCTGTAGTGAGTCTGGGTATTACACAGTCTGTAGTGAGTCTGGGTATTACACAGTCTGTAGTGAGTCTGGGTATTACACAGTCTGTAGTGAGTCTGGGTATTACACAGTCTGTAGTGAGTCTGGGTATTACACAGTCTGTAGTGAGTCTGGGTATTACACAGTCTGTAGTGAGTCTGGGTATTACACAGTCTGTAGTGAGTCTGGGTATTACACAGTCTGTAGTGAGTCTGGGTATTACACAGTCTGTAGTGAGTCTGGGTATTACACAGTCTGTAGTGAGTCTGGGTATTACACAGTCTGTAGTGAGTCTGGGTATTACACAGTCTGTAGTGAGTCTGGGTATTACACAGTCTGTAGTGAGTCTGGGTATTACACAGTCTGTAGTGAGTCTGGGTATTACACAGTCTGTAGTGAGTCTGGGTATTACACAGTCTGTAGTGAGTCTGGGTATTACACAGTCTGTAGTGAGTCTGGGTATTACACAGTCTGTAGTGAGTCTGGGTATTACACAGTCTGTAGTGAGTCTGGGTATTACACAGTCTGTAGTGAGTCTGGGTATTACACAGTCTGTAGTGAGTCTGGGTATTACACAGTCTGTAGTGAGTCTGGGTATTACACAGTCTGTAGTGAGTCTGGGTATTACACAGTCTGTAGTGAGTCTGGGTATTACACAGTCTGTAGTGAGTCTGGGTATTACACAGTCTGTAGTGAGTCTGGGTATTACACAGTCTGTAGTGAGTCTGGGTATTACACAGTCTGTAGTGAGTCTGGGTATTACACAGTCTGTAGTGAGTCTGGGTATTACACAGTCTGTAGTGAGTCTGGGTATTACACAGTCTGTAGTGAGTCTGGGTATTACACAGTCTGTAGTGAGTCTGGGTATTACACAGTCTGTAGTGAGTCTGGGTATTACACAGTCTGTAGTGAGCCTGGGTATTACACAGTCTGTAGTGAGTCTGGGTATTACACAGTCTGTAGTGAGTCTGGGTATTACACAGTCTGTGGTGAGTCTGGGTATTACAAAGTATGTAGTGAGTCTGGGTATCACACAGTCTGTAGTGAGTCTGGGTATTACTCAGTCTGTAGTGAGTCTGGGTGTTACACAGTCTGTAGTCAGTCTGGGTATTACACAGTCTCTAGCCTTTCTGGGTATTACACAGTCTGTAGTGAGTCTGGGTATTACACAGTCTGTAGTGAGTCTAGGTATTACACAGTCTGTAGTGATTCTGGGTATTACACAGTCTGTAGTGAGTCTGGGTATTACACAGTCTGTAGTGAGTCTGGGTATTACACAGTCTCTAGCCTTTCTGGGTATTACACAGTCTGTAGTGAGTCTGGGTATTACACAGTCTGTAGTGAGTCTGGGTATTACACAGTCTGTAGTGAGTCTGGGTATTACACAGTCTGTAGTGAGTCTGGGTATTACACAGTCTGTAGTGAGTCTGGGTATTACACAGTCTGTAGTGAGTATGGGTATTACACAGTCTGTAGTGAGTCTGGGTATTACACAGTCTGTAGTGAGTCTGGGTATTACACAGTCTGTAGTGAGTCTGGGTATTACACAGTCTGTAGTGAGTCTGGGTATTACACAGTCTGTAGCGAGTCTGGGTATTACACAGTCTGTAGTGAGTCTGGGTATTACACAGTCTGTAGTGAGTCTGGGTATTACACAGTCTGTAGTGTATATGGGTATTACACAGTCTGTAGTGAGTCTGGGTATTACACAGTCTGTAGTGAGTCTGGGTATTACACAGTCTGTGGTGAGACTGGGTATTACATACTATGTAGTGAGTCTGGGTATTACACAGTCTGTAGTGAGTCTGGGTATTACACAGTCTGTAGTGAGTCTGGGTATTACACAGTCTGTAGTCAGTCTGGGTATTACACAGTCTGTAGTGAGTCTGGGTATTACACAGTCTGTAGTGAGTCTGGGTATTACACAGTCTGTAGTGAGTCTGGGTATTACACAGTCTGTAGTGAGTCTGGGTATTACACAGTCTGTAGTCAGTCTGGGTATTACACAGTCTGTAGTGAGTCTGGGTATTACACAGTCTGTGGTGAGTCTGGGTATTACACAGTCTGTAGTGAGTCTGGGTATTACACAGTCTGTATTGAGTCTGAGTATTACACAGTCTGTAGTGAGTCTGGGTATTACACAGTCTGTACTGAGTCTGGGTATTACACAGTCTGTAGTGAGTCTGGGTATTACACAGTCTGTAGTGAGTCTGGGTATTACACAGTCTGTCGTCAGTCTGGGTATTACACAGTCTGTAGTGAGTCTGGGTATTACACAGTCTGTAGTGAGTCTGGGTATTACACAGTCTGTAGTGAGTCTGGGTATTACACAGTCTGTAGTGAGTCTGGGTATTACACAGTCTGTAGTGAGTCTGGGTATTACACAGTCTGTAGTGAGTCTGGGTATTACACAGTCTGTAGTGAGTCTGGGTATTACACAGTCTGTAGTGAGTCTGGGTATTACACAGTCTGTAGTGAGTCTGGGTATTACACAGTCTGTAGTGAGTCTGGGTATTACACAGTCTGTAGTGAGTCTGGGTATTACACAGTCTGTAGTGAGTCTGGGTATTACACAGTCTGTAGTGAGTCTGGGTATTACACAGTCTGTAGTGAGTCTGGGTATTACACAGTCTGTAGTGAGTCTGGGTATTACACAGTCTGTAGTGAGTCTGGGTATTACACAGTCTGTAGTGAGTCTGGGTATTACACAGTCTGTAGTGAGTCTGGGTATTACACAGTCTGTAGTGAGTCTGGGTATTACACAGTCTGTAGTGAGTCTGGGTATTACACAGTCTGTAGTGAGTCTGGGTATTACACAGTCTGTAGTGAGTCTGGGTATTACACAGTCTGTAGTGAGTCTGGGTATTACACAGTCTGTAGTGAGTCTGGGTATTACACAGTCTGTAGTGAGTCTGGGTATTACACAGTCTGTAGTGAGTCTGGGTATTACACAGTCTGTAGTGAGTCTGGGTATTACACAGTCTGTAGTGAGTCTGGGTATTACACAGTCTGTAGTGAGTCTGGGTATTACACAGTCTGTAGTGAGTCTGGGTATTACACAGTCTGTAGTGAGTCTGGGTATTACACAGTCTGTAGTGAGTCTGGGTATTACACAGTCTGTAGTGAGTCTGGGTATTACACAGTCTGTAGTGAGTCTGGGTATTACACAGTCTGTAGTGAGTCTGGGTATTACACAGTCTGTAGTGAGTCTGGGTATTACACAGTCTGTAGTGAGTCTGGGTATTACACAGTCTGTAGTGAGTCTGGGTATTACACAGTCTGTAGTGAGTCTGGGTATTACACAGTCTGTAGTGAGTCTGGGTATTACACAGTCTGTAGTGAGTCTGGGTATTACACAGTCTGTAGTGAGTCTGGGTATTACACAGTCTGTAGTGAGTCTGGTTTTTACGCAGTCTGTAGTGAGTCTGGGTATTACACAGTCTGTAGTGAGTCTGGGTATTACACAGTCTGTAGTGAGTCTGGGTATTACACAGTCTGTAGTGAGTCTGGGTATTACACAGTCTGTAGTGAGTCTGGGTATTACACAGTCTGTAGTCAGTCTGGGTATTACACAGTCTGTAGTGAGTCTGGGTATTACACAGTCTGTAGTCAGTCTGGGTATTACACAGTCTGTAGTGAGTCTGGGTATTACACAGTCTGTAGTGAGTCTGGGTATTACACAGTCTGTAGTGAGTCTGGGTATTACACAGTCTGTAGTGAGTCTGGGTATTACACAGTCTGTAGTGAGTCTGGGTATTACACAGTCTGTAGTGAGTCTGGGTATTACACAGTCTGTAGTGAGTCTGGGTATTACACAGTCTGTAGTCAGTCTGGGTATTACACAGTCTGTAGTGAGTCTGGGTATTACACAGTCTGTAGTGAGTCTGGGTATTACACAGTCTGTAGTGAGTCTGGGTATTACACAGTCTGTAGTGAGTCTGGGTATTACACAGTCTGTAGTGAGTCTGGGTATTACACAGTCTGTAGTGAGTCTGGGTATTACACAGTCTGTAGTGAGTCTGGGTATTACACAGTCTGTAGTGAGTCTGGGTATTACACAGTCTGTAGTGAGTCTGGGTATTACACAGTCTGTAGTGAGTCTGGGTATTACACAGTCTGTAGTGAGTCTGGGTATTACACAGTCT
This sequence comes from Carcharodon carcharias, assembly GCF_017639515.1. Classification (NCBI taxonomy): domain Eukaryota; kingdom Metazoa; phylum Chordata; class Chondrichthyes; order Lamniformes; family Lamnidae; genus Carcharodon; species Carcharodon carcharias. The sequence goes on from NC_054468.1 coordinate 233,231,328, forward strand.
GTAGTGAGTCTGGGTATTACACAGTCTGTAGTGAGTCTGGGTATTACACAGTCTGTAGTGAGTCTGGGTATTACACAGTCTGTAGTGAGTCTGGGTATTACACAGTCTGTAGTGAGTCTGGGTATTACACAGTCTGTAGTGAGTCTGGGTATTACACAGTCTGTAGTGAGTCTGGGTATTACACAGTCTGTAGTGAGTCTGGGTATTACACAGTCTGTAGTGAGTCTGGGTATTACACAGTCTGTAGTGAGTCTGGGTATTACACAGTCTGTAGTGAGTCTGGGTATTACACAGTCTGTAGTGAGTCTGGGTATTACACAGTCTGTAGTGAGTCTGGGTATTACACAGTCTGTAGTGAGTCTGGGTATTACACAGTCTGTAGTGAGTCTGGGTATTACACAGTCTGTAGTGAGTCTGGGTATTACACAGTCTGTAGTGAGTCTGGGTATTACACAGTCTGTAGTGAGTCTGGGTATTACACAGTCTGTAGTGAGTCTGGGTATTACACAGTCTGTAGTGAGTCTGGGTATTACACAGTCTGTAGTGAGTCTGGGTATTACACAGTCTGTAGTGAGTCTGGGTATTACACAGTCTGTAGTGAGTCTGGGTATTACACAGTCTGTAGTGAGTCTGGGTATTACACAGTCTGTAGTGAGTCTGGGTATTACACAGTCTGTAGTGAGTCTGGGTATTACACAGTCTGTAGTGAGTCTGGGTATTACACAGTCTGTAGTGAGTCTGGGTATTACAAAGTCTGTAGTGAGTCTGGGTATTACACAGTCTGTAGTGAGTCTGGGTATTACACAGTCTGTAGTGAGTCTGGGTATTACACAGTCTGTAGTGAGTCTGGGTATTACACAGTCTGTAGTGAGTCTGGGTATTACACAGTCTGTAGTGAGTCTGGGTATTACACAGTCTGTAGTGAGTCTGGGTATTACACAGTCTGTAGTGAGTCTGGGTATTACACAGTCTGTAGTGAGTCTGGGTATTACACAGTCTGTAGTGTATCTGGGTATTACACAGTCTGTAGTGAGTCTGGTTTTTACACAGTCTGTAGTCAGTCTGGGCATTACACATTCTGTAGCGAGTCTGGGTATTACACAGTCTGTAGTGAGTCTGGTTATTACAAAGTATGTAGCCAGTATCGGTATTACACAGTCTGTAACGAGTCTGTTTATTACATAATCTGTAGTGAGTCTGGGTGCTACACAATCTGTAGCCTGTCTGGGTATTACACAGTCTGTCGCAATTCTGGGTATTACGCAGACTGCACTGAGTCTGGGAATTATACAGTCGGTTACAACCCTGGATGTTATACAGTCTGTAGCCTGTCTGTGTATTACACTGTCTGTAGCCAGTCTGCTAATTACACAGTCGGTAGCCTTTCTGGGTATTATACAATCTATAGCGAGTCTGGGTATGACACACTCTGCAGTGAGTCTGGGTATTACACAGTCTGTATTCAGTCTGGGTATTACACAGTCTGTAACGAGTCTGGTTATTACACAGTCTGTAGTGAGTCTGGGTATTACACAGTCTGTAGTGAGTCTGGGTATTACACAGTCTGTAGTGAGTCTGGGTATTACACAGTCTGTAGTGAGTCTGGGTATTACACAGTCTGTAGTGAGTCTGGGTATTACACAGTCTGTAGTGAGTCTGGGTATTACACAGTCTGTAGTGAGTCTGGGTATTACACAGTCTGTAGTGAGTCTGGGTATTACACAGTCTGTAGTGAGTCTGGGTATTACACAGTCTGTAGTGAGTCTGGGTATTACACAGTCTGTAGTGAGTCTGGGTATTACACAGTCTGTAGTGAGTCTGGGTATTACACAGTCTGTAGTGAGTCTGGGTATTACACAGTCTGTAGTGAGTCTGGGTATTACACAGTCTGTAGTGAGTCTGGGTATTACACAGTCTGTAGTGAGTCTGGGTATTACACAGTCTGTAGTGAGTCTGGGTATTACACAGTCTGTAGTGAGTCTGGGTATTACACAGTCTGTAGTGAGTCTGGGTATTACACAGTCTGTAGTGAGTCTGGGTATTACACAGTCTGTAGTGAGTCTGGGTATTACACAGTCTGTAGTGAGTCTGGGTATTACACAGTCTGTAGTGAGTCTGGGTATTACACAGTCTGTAGTGAGTCTGGGTATTACACAGTCTGTAGTGAGTCTGGGTATTACACAGTCTGTAGTGAGTCTGGGTATTACACAGTCTGTAGTGAGTCTGGGTATTACACAGTCTGTAGTGAGTCTGGGTATTACACAGTCTGTAGTGAGTCTGGGTATTACACAGTCTGTAGTGAGTCTGGGTATTACACAGTCTGTAGTGAGTCTGGGTATTACACAGTCTGTAGTGAGTCTGGGTATTACACAGTCTGTAGTGAGTCTGGGTATTACACAGTCTGTAGTCAGTCTGGGTATTACACAGTCTGTAGTGAGTCTGGGTATTACACAGTCTGTAGCGAGTCTGGGTATTACACAGTCTGTAGTGAGTCTGGGTATTACACAGTCTGTAGTGAGTCTGGGTATTACACAGTCTGTAGTGAGTCTGGGTATTACACAGTCTGTAGCGAGTCTGGGTATTACACAGTCTGTAGTGAGTCTGGGTATTACACAGTCTGTAGTGAGTCTGGGTATTACACAGTCTGTAGTGAGTCTGGGTATTACACAGTCTGTAGTCAGTCTGGGTATTACACAGTCTGTAGTGAGTCTGGGTATTACACAGTCTGTAGTGAGTCTGGGTATTACACAGTCTGTAGTGAGTCTGGGTATTACACAGTCTGTAGTGAGTCTGGGTATTACACAGTCTGTAGTGAGTCTGGGTATTACACAGTCTGTAGTCAGTCTGGGTATTACACAGTCTGTAGTGAGTCTGGGTATTACACAGTCTGTAGTGAGTCTGGGTATTACACAGTCTGTAGTGAGTCTGGGTATTACACAGTCTGTAGTGTGTCTGGGTATTACACAGTCTGTAGTGAGTCTGGGTATTACACAGTCTGTAGTGAGTCTGGGTATTACACAGTCTGTAGTGAGTCTGGGTATTACACAGTCTGTAGTGAGTCTGGGTATTACACAGTCTGTAGTGAGTCTGGGTATTACACAGTCTGTAGTGAGTCTGGGTATTACACAGTCTGTAGTGAGTCTGGGTATTACACAGTCTGTAGTGAGTCTGGGTATTACACAGTCTGTAGTGAGTCTGGGTATTACACAGTCTGTAGTGAGTCTGGGTATTACACAGACTGTAGTGAGTCTGGGTATTACACAGTCTGTAGTGAGTCTGGGTATTACACAGTCTGTAGTGAGTCTGGGTATTACACAGTCTGTAGTGAGTCTGGGTATTACACAGTCTGTAGTCAGTCTGGGTATTACACAGTCTGTAGTGAGTCTGGGTATTACACAGTCTGTAGTGAGTCTGGGTATTACACAGTCTGTAGTGAGTCTGGGTATTACACAGTCTGTAGTGAGTCTGTGTATTACACAGTCTGTAGTGAGTCTGGGTATTACACAGTCTGTAGTGAGTCTGGGTATTACACAGTCTGTAGTGAGTCTGGGTATTACACAGTCTGTAGTGAGTCTGGGTATTACACAGTCTGTAGTGAGTCTGGGTATTACACAGTCTGTAGTGAGTCTGGGTATTACACAGTCTGTAGTGAGTCTGGGTATTACACAGTCTGTAGTGAGTCTGGGTATTACACAGTCTGTAGTGAGTCTGGGTATTACACAGTCTGTAGTGAGTCTGGGTATTACACAGTCTGTAGTGAGTCTGGGTATTACACAGTCTGTAGTGAGTCTGGGTATTACACAGTCTGTAGTGAGTCTGGGTATTACACAGTCTGTAGTGAGTCTGGGTATTACACAGTCTGTAGTGAGTCTGGGTATTACACAGTCTGTAGTGAGTCTGGGTATTACACAGTCTGTAGTGAGTCTGGGTATTACACAGTCTGTAGTGAGTCTGGGTATTACACAGTCTGTAGTGAGTCTGGGTATTACACAGTCTGTAGTGAGTCTGGGTATTACACAGTCTGTAGTGAGTCTGGGTATTACACAGTCTGTAGTGAGTCTGGGTATTACACAGTCTGTAGTGAGTCTGGGTATTACACAGTCTGTAGTGAGTCTGGGTATTACACAGTCTGTAGTGAGTCTGGGTATTACACAGTCTGTAGTGAGTCTGGGTATTACACAGTCTGTAGTGAGTCTGGGTATTACACAGTCTGTAGTGAGTCTGGGTATTACACAGTCTGTAGTGAGTCTGGGTATTACACAGTCTGTAGTGAGTCTGGGTATTACACAGTCTGTAGTGAGTCTGGGTATTACACAGTCTGTAGTGAGTCTGGGTATTACACAGTCTGTAGTGAGTCTGGGTATTACACAGTCTGTAGTGAGTCTGGGTATTACACAGTCTGTAGTGAGTCTGGGTATTACACAGTCTGTAGTGAGTCTGGGTATTACACAGTCTGTAGTGAGTCTGGGTATTACACAGTCTGTAGTGAGTCTGGGTATTACACAGTCTGTAGTGAGTCTGGGTATTACACAGTCTGTAGCGAGTCTGGGTATTACACAGTCTGTAGTGAGTCTGGGTATTACACAGTCTGTAGTGAGTCTGGGTATTACACAGTCTGTAGTGAGTCTGGGTATTACACAGTCTGTAGTGAGTCTGGGTATTACACAGTCTGTAGTGAGTCTGGGTATTACACAGTCTGTAGTGAGTCTGGGTATTACACAGTCTGTAGTGAGTCTGGGTATTACACAGTCTGTAGTGAGTCTGGGTATTACACAGTCTGTAGTGAGTCTGGGTATTACACAGTCTGTAGTGAGTCTGGGTATTACACAGTCTGTAGTGAGTCTGGGTATTACACAGTCTGTAGTGAGTCTGGGTATTACACAGTCTGTAGTGAGTCTGGGTATTACACAGTCTGTAGTGAGTCTGGGTATTACACAGTCTGTAGTGAGTCTGGGTATTACACAGTCTGTAGTGAGTCTGGGTATTACACAGTCTGTAGTGAGTCTGGGTATTACACAGTCTGTAGTGAGTCTGGGTATTACACAGTCTGTAGTGAGTCTGGGTATTACACAGTCTGTAGTGAGTCTGGGTATTACACAGTCTGTAGTGAGTCTGGGTATTACACAGTCTGTAGTGAGTCTGGGTATTACACAGTCTGTAGTGAGTCTGGGTATTACACAGTCTGTAGTGAGTCTGGGTATTACACAGTCTGTAGTGAGTCTGGGTATTACACAGTCTGTAGTGAGTCTGGGTATTACACAGTCTGTAGTGAGTCTGGGTATTACACAGTCTGTAGTGAGTCTGGGTATTACACAGTCTGTAGTGAGTCTGGGTATTACACAGTCTGTAGTGAGTCTGGGTATTACACAGTCTGTAGTGAGTCTGGGTATTACACAGTCTGTAGTGAGTCTGGGTATTACACAGTCTGTAGCGAGTCTGGGTATTACACAGTCTGTAGTGAGTCTGGGTATTACACAGTCTGTAGTGAGTCTGGGTGTTACACAGTCTGTAGTGAGTCTGGGTATTACACAGTCTGTATTGAGTCTGGGTATTACACAGTCTGTAGTGAGTCTGGGTATTACACAGTCTGTAGTGAGTCTGGTTATTACACAGTCTGTAGTTAGTCTGGGTATTACAAAGTCTGTAGTGAGTCTGGGTATTACACAGTCTGTAGTGAGTCTGGGTATTACACAGTCTGTAGTGAGTCTGGGTATTACACAGTCTGTAGTGAGTCTGGGTATTACACAGTCTGTAGTGAGTCTGGGTATTACACAGTCTGTAGTGAGTCTGGGTATTACACAGTCTGTAGTGAGTCTGGGTATTACACAGTCTGTAGTGAGTCTGGGTATTACACAGTCTGTAGTGAGTCTGGGTATTACACAGTCTGTAGTGAGTCTGGGTATTACACAGTCTGTAGTGAGTCTGGGTATTACACAGTCTGTAGTGAGTCTGGGTATTACACAGTCTGTAGTGAGTCTGGGTATTACACAGTCTGTAGTGAGTCTGGGTATTACACAGTCTGTAGTGAGTCTGGGTATTACACAGTCTGTAGTGAGTCTGGGTATTACACAGTCTGTAGTGAGTCTGGGTATTACACAGTCTGTAGTGAGTCTGGGTATTACACAGTCTGTAGTGAGTCTGGGTATTACACAGTCTGTAGTGAGTCTGGGTATTACACAGTCTGTAGTGAGTCTGGGTATTACACAGTCTGTAGTGAGTCTGGGTATTACACAGTCTGTAGTGAGTCTGGGTATCACACAGTCTGTAGTGAGTCTGGGTATTACACAGTCTGTAGTGAGTCTGGGTATTACACAGTCTGTAGTGAGTCTGGGTATTACACAGTCTGTAGTGAGTCTGGGTATTACACAGTCTGTAGTGAGTCTGGGTATTACACAGTCTGTAGTGAGTCTGGGTATTACACAGTCTGTAGTGAGTCTGGGTATTACACAGTCTGTAGTGAGTCTGGGTATTACACAGTCTGTAGTCAGTCTGGGTATTACACAGTCTGTAGCGAGTCTGGGTATTAGACAGTCTGTAGTGATTCTGGTTATTACACAGTCTGTAGTGGGTCTGGATATTACACAGTCTGTAGTGAGTCTGGTTATTACACAGTCTGTAATGAGTCTGGTTATTACACAGCTTGTAGCGTGTCTGGGTATTACATAGTCTGCAGTAAGTCTGGGTATTACACAGTCTGTAGTGAGTCTGGTTATTACACAGCCTGTACCATGTCTGGGTATTACTTAGTCTGTAGCGAGTTTGGATATTACACAATCTGCAGTAAGTCTGGGTATTACACAGTCTGTAGTGAATCTGGTTATTACACAGTCTGTAGCGAGTCTGTGTATTACACAGTCTGTAGTGAGTCTGGGTATTACACAGTCTGTAGGGAGTCAGGTTATTACACAGTCTAGAGCCTGCCTGAGTATTACACAGTCTGTAGCGATTCTGATAAATACACAGTCGTTAGCCTGTCTGGGTATTACACAGTCTGTAGCGATTCTGATAAATACACAGTCGGTAGCCTGTCTGGGTATTACAATGTCTGTAGTGAGTCTGTATGTTACACAGTGTATGGCAAGGCTGGGTGTTACATAGTGTGTAGCCTGTCTAAGTATTATCCAGTCTGTAGCCTCTCCGAGTGTTACACAGTCTGTAGCGAGCCTGGGTATTACGCAGTCGGTAACCTGTCTGGTATTGTACAGTCTGTAGCCTGTTTGGGTATTACACAGTCCGTAGTGAGTCTGGATATTACACAGTTGGTAGACTGTCTGGTTATCAAACAGACTGTAGCGAGTCTGGGTATTACACAGTCTGTAGCGAGTCTGGTTACTACACAGTCTGTCGCCTGTCTGTGTATTACACAGTCTGTAGCGATTCTGTGTATTACACAGTCTGTAGCATGTGTGGGTATGATACTGTCTTTATTCATAGAAAGAGGGATATGATCCTGTGGTCAGAATTCAGTAGAGCCGGGTGGCAATTTAACAAGCGGGACCTCAAAAGTAAGACCTGCCATGTGACTCCCATTACCATGCACAATTGAATACAGAAATAGGAGGATAAAGCAAATTAATGCATGGCTGGAAAGTTGGTGCAGGAGAGAGGACTTTAGATACTTGTGACATCTGTGGGAGGTAAGACCTGTACAGGCCAAATGGATTGCAACTGTACAAAACTGGGAATTAATTCCTTGGGGGTGTTTTGCTTGTGCTGTGGGGAAAGGTTTGAACTAACTTAGCAAGGGTGTGCGAGGCAGGAGATAATATCAAAGAGGAATACCAAGGTGCACACAATACCTGAAGAAACAGAGAGCATGAAAATGAAGAATAGTTAGCTAATAGGTGCGTTCAGAGTAATGGAGGATGTAATAAAATCCAAATCAGGGTTACCGTGCATGTATGTTAATACACAGAGTGTGCTAAATATGATTGACAAGTTACAGGCGCAGATTGTCATGTGGAATTATGATGTCATGCCAAAAGAGACCTGGCTCAAAGGAGGGCAGGACTGGATGTTAAATATTGATGGACACAATGTGTTCAAGAAAGATAGGAAAGGGAGAAGAGGGGAAGGGTTAGCAGTATTAATTAAGGAGAGCATTGCAGTGCTGGACAAAGAGGATGTCCCAAAGGGGCCAAGGACAGAGCCTATTTAGCTTAGAGCTAAGGAACAAAAAAGGTGTAATTTCATTGCTTGGTGTAGACCAAAGGATTTCAAATAGTGGGAAGGATGTAGAAAAACAAATCTGAAAGGAAATTATCTGTTTCCAGCTGACTATGGAAAACGACAAAGAACAATGCAGACTAAGAAAAATTAACTTGAGGAAAGCCAACTTCAGTGGGGTAAGGGCGGATCGGGGCTGAAAGAATTGGAGCCAAAGTTTGGCAGGAAAAACAGTAGCTGAATAATGGGCTACCTTCAAAGAAAAGATGATTCAGGTACAGTCAGGGTGTATTTCCTCAAAAGGGAATGGTAGGGCAAACAAATCTAAAGCTCCCTGGATGACAAAGGATGTTGAAATTAAGATAGAGAAGAAAAAGTGTGCTTATGACAGATGCCTGGTGGATGATACAATTGAGAACCAGGCTGAATGTAGAAGGTTCAGAGGGGAATTGAAAAAGCAAATAAGAGAAGCAACGACAGAGTATGAAAAGGGACTGGAGGCTTAACATAAAAGGGAATCCCAAAGTTTCTTTAAGGTGTAGAATTAGTAAAAGGAGGAGCGGGACCAAATAGCAACCAAAAATGGGATTTACACATAGAGGCAGAGGGTTTGGCTGAGCTAACAAATGAATATTTTGCATCGGTCTTTAGCAAGAAGAAGATGCTACCCAGACCATGGTTAAATAGGAGGTAATTCAGACATGAGAAGGGTTTAAAATTGATATGGAGGAGGTATTGGATAGGCTGTCTGTGCTTAAAGTTGATAAGACACCAGGACTGGATGAGATGCATCCAAGATACTGAGGGAAGTGAGAATGGAAATTGCAGAGACACTGGCCATAATTTTTCAGTCTTTTTGAGACTTGGGATGGTCCCAGAGGACTGGGGAATTGCAAATGTTACACCCTTGTTCAAAAAAGGGTGTAAGGATAAACCCAGCAACTACAGGTCAGTCAGCTTAACTTCAGTGCTGGAAAAACTTTTAGAAACAATAATTTGAGACAAAATTAATAGTCACACGGACAAATGTTGGTTAATCAAGGAAAGTCAGCAAAGATTTGCTAAGGGAAAACTGTTTAACTGACTTGCTGGGGTTTTTAGAAGAAGTAACGAGAATGGTTGATGATGGCAAAGCTGTTGATGTGGTGTACATGGACTTCCAAAAGGCATTTGATATAGTGCCTCACAACAGATTTGAGAACAAAGTTATAGCTCATGAAATAAAAGGGACAGTAGCACCATGGATACGGAATTGGCTGAGTGAGATGAAACAGAGAGTAGTGGCTAACAGATGTTTTTCGAGCTGGAGGACAGTTTGTAGTGGAGTTCCCCAGGGGTCAGTGTTGGGATCCTTGTGTTTCCTGATGGATATTAATGACCTAGACCTTGGTGTACAGGGCACAATTTCAAACTTTGTGGAAGCATTGTGAACTGTGCGGAGGATAATGCAGAAATTCAAATTGGTGGAATGGGTGGATGGGTGTCAGATGTAGTTTAATATCAAGAAATGTGAAGTGATTCATTTTGGTAGGAAGAACATGGAGAGACAATATAAAATAAAGGGTACAATTCTAAGCAGTACTCAGGAGCATATATGTGTATATATGTGCATAAGTCATTTGAAGTTGGTCAGACAGGTTGGGAGAGCAATTAATAAAGCACACAGTATCCTGGGCTTTATTAATAGGGGCATAGAGCACAAGGCAGGAGGTTATGTTTAAACTGTGTAAAACACTAGTTCAGTGTCAGCTGGAGTATTGTGTCCAGTTCTGGGTGCCACATTTTAGGAAGGATGTGAAGGCATTGGAGAGAGGTCAGAAAAGATTCACAAGAATGGTTGCAGAGATGAGGAACTTGAGTTATGAAGATAGATTGGAGAAGTTGGGATAAAAATAGAAAATGCTGGAAAGACCCAGCAGGCCTGGCAACATCTGCGGAGAGAGAAACAGAGTTAACGTTTCGAGTCTGTGTGATTCTGAAGAAGAATTATATTGGACTTGAAATGGTAACTCTGTTTCCCTCTCCAAAGATGCTGCCAGGCCTGCTGTGTTTTTCCAGCATTTTCTGTTTTTATTTCAGATTTCCAGCATCTGCAATGTTTTGCTTTCATCTTGGAGAAGTTGGGACTGTTCTCCTCAGAGAAGCGAAGGCTGAGAGGAGATTTGATGGAGGTATTCAAAATCATGAGGGGTCTGGACAGAGTAGATAGGGAGAAGCTGTTCCCACTCATGCAAGTATTGAAAACGAGAGGGCACAAATTTAAGGTAATTGGTAAAAGAGGCAAAAGCGATATAAGAAAAAACTTCTTAAATCAGCAAGCGGTTAGGGTTTGGAATGCACTGCCCCAGGGTGCAATGGAGGCAGATTCAGTTGAAGCATTCAAAGGAAATAGATCTTTGTTGAGAAAGGAAGAATATGCAAGGTTATGGGGTGAAGGCAGGAGAATGGAACTAAGTGAATTGCTCATTAGGAGAGCCAGTGCAGACACAATGGGATGAATGACCTCACTCTGCGATGTAACAATTCTGTGATTCTATGAATAACCACCCCAAACCCCTCGAGTGGATTCTAGACTGTAACCCACTCTCGGGTATCTGTTATTCTATATCTAAACTGCCCAACTACCTCAATTAGATTCCAAACTGCGTCTCAATGCCAGATATTTGTTATTCTATATATAGCATAATGACTGACCAAGCTGGCTATGTCCTAAAGCACATAACTGCTACACTGGGTCTGCGGCAGGTGGTGTGGGAATCAACAAGAGGGAAAAATATATTTGACTTTGTCGTCACCAACCTGCCTGCCACAGAAGCATCTGCCCATTACAGCATTGGTTGAAGTGACCACTGAACACTCCTTGTGGAGAAAAAGTCCCATCTTCACATTGAGGATACCCTCCATCATGTTATGTGGCAGTAGAAGTGTGAAAGTGTGGCAAGGCTCCTTAGGCAGCACCTTCCAAACCCATGACTGCTACCATCTAGAAGGATAATGGCAACAGCTACAAGGGAACACCACCACCTGGAAGTTCCCCTCCAAGTCTCTCACCACTTTGACTTGGAAATATATCGCCGTTTCTTCACTGTCGCTGGGTCAAAATCCTGGAACTCCCTTCCTAACAGCACTGTGGGTGTACCTACACCACATGGACTGCAGCAGTTCAAGAAGGCAGCTCACCATCACCTTCTCAAGGGAAATTAGAGATGGGCAGTAAATGCTGGCCCAGCCAGTGAAGCCCACATCCCCTGAATGAATAATTCTTAAAAAGTACCACCGTGCTAAACGGGATAGATTTCAAACAGATCTAGCAACTCAAGACTGGGCATCCATGAGGCGCTGTGGGCCATCAGCAGTAGCAGAATTGTACTTGACCACAATCTGTAACCTCAGGGCCCAGCATATCCCCCACTCTACCATTACCATCAAGCCAGGGAATCAACCCTGGTTCAATGAAAAGTGCAGGAGGGCATGTCAGGAGCAGCACCAGGCATACCTAAAAATGAGGTGTAAACCTGGTGAAACTATAAGACAGAAGTACTTGTGTGCCAAACAGCATAAGCAGCAAGTGGTAGACAAGGCTACCAATGGATCAGATCTAAGCTCTGCAGTCCTGCCACATCCTGTCATGAATAAACAACTCACTGGAGGAGGAGGCTCCACAAATATCCCCTTTGACAATGATGGAGAAGCCCAGCATGTCAGTGCAAAAGATAAGGCTGAAGCATTTGCAGCAATCTTCAGCCAGAAGTGCTGAGTGGATGATTCATCTCGGTCTCCTCCGGAGGTGCCCAGAATCACAGATGCCAGTCTTCATCCAATTCGATTTGTGCCAGGTGACATCAAGAACCAGCTGAAGGCACTGAATAGTACAAAGGCTCTGGGCCATGACAATATACTGGCAATAGTACTGAAGACTTGTGCTCCAGAACTTGCCACACCCCTAGCCAAGCTGTTCTAGTATGGCTACAACACAGGCATCTAACCAGCTATGTGGAAAATTGCCCATGTATGTTCCGTGCATAAAAAGCAGGATAAATCCAACCTGGCCAATTACTGCCCCATCGTTCGGTCTACTCTCGATCGTCAGTAAAGTGATGGAAGGGGTCATCAGCAGTGCTATCAAGCAGCACTTGCTGAGCAATAACCTGCTCACTGGTGCTCAGTTTGGGTTGTGCCAGAGTCACTCAGCTCCTGACCTTACTGCAGGCTTATTCAAACATGAACAAAGGAGCTGAAAGCTGAACCCTAGAGGTGAGGTGAGAGTGACTGCCCTTGACCTCATGGCAGCAATTGACCGAATGTGGCATCAAGGAACCCTAGCAAAACTGAAGTTAATGGGAATCAGGGGAAAAGTTCTCCGCTGGTTGGAGTCATACCTAGCACAAAGGAAGATGGTTGTGGTTGTTGGAGATCAATCATATCAGTTCCAGGTCATCACTGCAGGAGTTCCTCAGGGTAGTGTCCTCGGCCCAACCATCTTCAGCTGCTTCATCAATGACCTTCCTTCCATCCTAAGTTGAGAAGTGGGGATGTTTGCAGATGATTGCACAATGTTCAGCACCATTCACGACTCCTCAGATACTGAAGCTGACAAGTGGCCAGGAGCATTCATGCCACACAAGTGCCAGGCAATGATCATCTCCAACAAGAGAGAACCTAACCATCACCCCTTGACATTCAATGGCATTACCACCACTAAATCCCCACTATCAACATCTTGGGGGTTACCATTGACCAGAAACTGAACTGGGCTAGCCATATAAATACTATGGTTACAAGAGCAGGTCAGGAGTTAGGAATCCTGCAGCAAGAGGGGATCTTCCAGGTGGTGATTTTCCCATGTATTGCTGCCCTCATCCTTTTAGGTGGTAGTGGTTGTGGGTTTGGAAGGTGCTGTCTAAGGAGGCTTGGTGAGTTCCTGCAGTGCATCTTGTAGATGGTACACTCTGCTGCCACTGTGTGTTGGATGTGGAGGATGTGAGTGTTTGTGGAAGGGCTGCCAATCAAGTGGCTGTTTCTTGGGTGTTGTGGGAGCCGCACTCATCCAGGCAAATGGAGAGTATTCCATCACACTCCTGACTTGTGTCTTGTAGATGGTGGACAGGCTTCGGAGAGTCAGGAGGTGAATTACTCACCGCAGCCTCTGACCTGCTCTTGTAGCCACAGTATTTATATGGCTGGCCCAGTTCCAGCATCTGGTCAACGGAAACCCCCCAGGATGTTGACAGTGGGCGATTCAGTGACGTTAATGCCATTGGATGTCAAGGATGGTTGGATTGTCTCAGACTCCCCACCCTCCAACCACCCAGCCCCCGAAGTCCCTTGATTAGATTCCAGTCTGTAACTCACTTTTGGGTGTCTGTTATTCTATATATAAACCATTGTTGATAAATGCTTAGTTTCTAGCCTGTGAGTCATTCATAAATTTTCATTAATTCCCCTATTCCTCATTTAAGGAATACAATGACTAGGATTTCCTTGTTGTGGTTATTCTGCACAATCTATTCCAAGAAATGTCCGTAAGTGATTCCATTCTAACTTATTGATGGTAACATTACATTGGTGACCGCATGTGCTTCCTACACTAAGCGAGCAGCCAGGATGGGGTGATGGCAGTGGAGGTCACTGTTGACTGAGGTTGTAACTCTTGTTGGCTGCGGAGCTCTGTGATGGGAATTTGGGGGGTCTGGTGTGGAGGGGAAAGCTGCTAACTGAATATATAAGTTTCACATCAGCTCGCTCGCTGCATGGTCACTGCTGTCCCCAAGGGAGAGTTAGGGTTAACCCAAGCACAGACCCTTCACACAGATCCTTCACAGAGTGCCAGTTCCTCTACTGAATAATTCTGTCTCATGATAAAGGCACTGCTTGTGAGGAGGCACCCAAGGCTGTCTGCAGTGAATTTGGATGAGGCGGATCTTAATTCAGAGCTGTTTAAAATTCAGAGGTGGTCCAAGGGGGCAAAGGTCCCATCATCCTGAGTTTGGTCTAAACCTGTTTACAAATGTTCCTAAATTTGCATTTTAAGATCTGTCCTTTAACCACAGGAAATGTTACTTAACAAGTATTTCTTTATTGTTATGGTAATTCTCACCAAAACAGTGCTGCTGTTCTTTTATTCGTTCATGGGATGCGGACATTACTGGCTCAGCCAGCATTTATTGGCCACCCCCAATTGTCAGTGCTGTTAGGGAGGGAGTTCCAGGATTTTGACCCAGCGACAGTGAAAGAACAGTGATATAGTAAGAGGCATTTTGGCTTCTTGGTCTTTTGGCTAAGATCATGTGTAATATCTGTTCTTGTCAATTTCTTCCACATGTGCAGGCTTCAGTGCCTAACATCAGGAACTTTAGGAGGTGATGGTTGCAATCAGTAGAGCCCCAAACCAGGGGGTAAGTAACACCATTAGTGTGGTGGTGAAGAACAGCGAAGGAGGAACACCCATGGATCGTGCCTTCCTCATAAAGAAAATCCTTTTGGAGTTGTGTGGATTTGAAGCTGTGGAGATCTACTCCCTGCAGGACCTTCCCCAGTGCTGGATACTTCGACATGACTTTCAGGAATGTTGCTGCCTGTGTCAAGTTCCTGAAGGTGTTCATGGAGAAGAGAGACCAGCCGGAGATGATGGTGGAGCCGCTCTTTTCTCTGCTGTTGTAATGGGACCGTGTGATGACTCTGCACTTCTACAACCCCCAGTCCCTGTCACTGATGTGTTCACCTTCCTCGCCAGGTACATCGACAAGGTTGGGAGCTGCACTGAGGTTAGAGACACCTTCGGGATTTGGACCAGCAGACGCCAGGTCAAGGTCACGCTCAAGACAGATGGTAAGAGAGCAATCATCCACCCTCCTTCCAGCTCCGCTATCGGGGGAAGCCGTGGCTACCTTGTCTACGCTGGGCAGCCCAAACTTTGTTGCTCATGCAGCAAGTCTGGTGATGTGGTGGCCAACTGCAGCTCTGCCCTCTGCAAGAGCTGCAAACAGGAAGGGCACCAGACAAAGGACTGCAAACAGACTAAGTGCTGCAACCTGTGTGGCGAGGCAGGTCACCTCTACAGGACCTGCCCCAAACGCTGCCTCACTTATACACAGGCAGCCAAAACCAACGAGGGGGAAGCAGATGAAATGGTCAATTTCACTACTGCCAAGGACACTTGCAACACTCCAACCACCAAGGCCCCCAGCGAGAACAACGGGACAAAGGAGGACACGGAGAGATACAAGATGAAGGAAAAGATTGAGGCAGCACACAGCCAATCAACTGCACTCCCCCCGAACCTCCCACTCCTCAGGAGAGTGAATCAATGGAGGAGGAGGAGGCAGCAGTGGGAAAGCAGCAGGGGGAGTGGCTGCTGGTGAAGAGAGCCAAAAGGAAGAAGGGGCTAAGAAGGGACCAAGCCACTTCCCAGACAAGTGGCAAGAGGCGTCTCCCATCTGACACAGACGACAAGGGCAGCTGCTCTTCGGACAAAGAAGGGAAAGGGCAGCATCTACAGAAGAAATGGCAAAGCTCTAGGGAGTTAAAGGACGAGACACCTGAGCTCCAGAACATTGGAGACAATGAGGAGACCAATGCACCCCAACTTTGCCCACAACCCGAAGAGGCCAGTGTACCACAGCCCCAGGAATCTGGGAGCAGTGAGGCGCTCAGCGCACCCCAGCTCCAGGAAGCTGGGAGCAGCAACGCCCCAGAGGGGTAGAGGATTGGAGAAGCTTCTCCAACTGAGGACATTTCAAACCCCGCTCTCTGCACGGACCCCCAGATGCCACCCGAGCAGAATGCCGCCAATGGGGAGGGTCAGGACGCTTTCCTCAGCCCATCCAAAGTGAGGCAATTTGAGCACACTACGGGCATGAAGGAGCAGACCAAAGGTCTGGATCTCTCAGAGACAACAGGTTTGGTAAGAGACTAAATGCTTTAAAATGGGTTTAAAGATTGTATCCATAAATGTGCGTAGCATTAAATCTACTACACGATGTGTTGCGACCTTGGACTACCTTGCCAAGGTCAAAGCTGACCTGTTGTTTCTGCAGGAGTGTGCGATACCGCACCTCAGCTCCTACAGGCAATGGTCACGATGGTGGTCCCATGGGCCATCGATCTGGTCGAGAGGAAAGGACTCTCGTTCCTCCGGCCTGGGGATTCTGCTGCGGGGAGGCAGCTTCACCGTCTCTCAGGTTAAGGAGGTGGTGGGCGAGCGCCTTCTCGTAGCAGACGTAATGTACAAGAATCCTCCACTCCGGGTAATTAACGTGTACGCCCCGTCACAAGGGGCCGAGCGGCTGGAGGTTTTTCAGCAGCTCCCACTGCTGCTGGCGACCTGCAGGCCGGTCATTCTGGGCGGTGACTTCAACTGCATCATCGATGCGGCTGGACGACCTGGCAGGGCCGACAGCAGATTGGATGCTACGTCCAGATCCCTGATGGAAACAGTAAAGGATGCCAAGCTGCACGACATCTTCAGCAACCCTGCAGATGGAGCACAGCGTAGATACACCTGGTCGCGGCCTGACGGGTCTGTCTGGTCCAGGATAGACTTCCGGTTTGTGTCCTGTGCTTTCGCAGTCAGATCCACCGATGTCAAGCCGGTGTTCTTCTCTGACCACTGCCTCCTACTGGCTGACTGTCACTTAGAGAAGGACCAGAGAGTTGGCAGGGGGACATGGAAGCTAAATGTGCAACTGCTGACCCCAGAGAACATTGAGGAGCTCAAGAGGGATTACAAAGGTTGGAGAACCGTGAAACCCCTCTTTGAGTCACTGACACACTGGTGGGAAGAGATCAAGGGAAACATCAAGAGGTTTTTCATACTCAAAGACGCCCAGAAAGCTAGAAAGGAACAGAGGGAAATGTCCCGACTCCAGAAAAACATGCAGCATCTGCTCCGGCTGCAGTTGATGGGCATCGATGTCAAAGAGGAACCCCAAGAGGTGAAGAGCCAGCAAGAGCCTCGCTCTTTGCCTCGGAGGCCTCCAAGATCATCTTCCATTCCAGAGTCTGCTCCGTGGAGTAGGATGAGACGTGCTCACGTTTCTTCCTCCAAAAGGTACACAGAGAGAGCTGTTCCTCCAGTTTGCATTGAGCTTCACTGGAACAATGCCGCAAACCAAGGACGGACATGTGGGCAAGAGAGCAGGGTGGAGTGTTGAAATGGCAAGCGACAGGGAGGTCTGGGTCATGCATGCGGACAGACCGAAGGTGTTCCACAAAGTGGTCATCCAATCTGCGTTTGGTCTCTCCAATGTAGAGAAGACCGCATTGGGAGCAGCGAATGCAGTAGACTAAATTGAGGAAAGTGCAGTGAAATGCTGCTTCACTTGAAAGGAGTGTTTGGGCTCTTGGACAGTGAGGAGAGGGTAAGTAAAGGGGCAGGTGTTGCACCTTCTGCGGTTGCATGGGAAGGTGCCATGGGAGGGGGTTGAGGAGTAGGGGGTGATGGAGGAGTGGACCAGGGTGTCCCGGAGGGAATGATCCCTACGGAATGCCGCCGGAGGTGGGGTGAAGGGAAGATGTGTTTGGTGGTGGCATCATGCTGGAGTTGGCGGAAATGGCGGAGGATGATCCTTTGAATGTGGAGGCTGGTGGGGTGATAAGTGAGGACAAGGGGGACCCTATCATGTTTCTGGGAGGGAGGAGAAGGCGTGAGGGCGGATGCGCGGGAGATGGGCCGGACACGGTTGAGGGCCCTGTCAACGACCGTGGGTGGAAAACCTCGGTTAAGGAAGAAGGAGGACATGTCAGAGGAACTGTTTTTGAAAGTGGCATCATCGGAACAGATGCGACGGAGGCGAAGGAACTGAGAGAATGGGATGGAGTCCTTACAGGAAGCGGGGTGTGAGGAGCTGTAGTCGAGGTAGCTGTGGGAGTCGGTGGGTTTGTAATGGATATTGGTGGACAGTCTATCACCAGAGATTGAGACGGAGAGGTCACCCCTGCCTCCTTTCTGTGTTGTGACCATTCAGTGATTTGTTCCAAAGAGCAACACAGGGGCGATTAGACTGAACAATGTTTGGAACAGGGATTGGGGCTGCTTCCTCTTCTGCTCCCACTTCTAAAACGGGACGTTCGCAAGACACAGCCCAGCAGCACCACCACCACCCCCTCCCCCACCCACACACACACACACACACACACACACACACAAGACTGTGTCCATTGGGCTGATGTATGGTGAGGCGGATCGCTGTTTCGTTCTGAATCGCATCATTTAAAGGGGCAGCGGCAAATCAGTTTCACTTTCAATTTCTCAGAAACCCCAGCAGTTGTGGTGCTTCACTGGCCGGGTGGAGATGGCCACAGTCACCGTGTCTGAAGACAGCCTGTCCTGTACGATCTGCCTGGATTTCTTCACTGCCCCGGCCACTCTGCCCTGTGGGCACAGTTTCTGCCAGGATTGTATCAGCAAGAACTGGGACCACCAGCAGCAGCTCAGTCCAGGGCTCTCCAGCTGTCCCAGCTGCCGCAGATGTTTCACCCCCCGCCCCTCCCTGGACAGGAACACGGTGCTGTGTCAGATCGTGGAGGGATTCCTCCAGACCGCTCCCCGGAGGAGCCCCCTGCCCCTGGCCGGTCCCCGGGACGTGCCCTGTGACTCCTGCCCCCGGGACCACAAGCTGAGGGCGGTCAAGTCCTGCCTGGTGTGCTTGACCTCGTACTGCGAGGGTCACCTGCGACCGCACCGGGAGAGCTCGGCATTCCGGGAACACCGCCTGACCGAGCCGGTCAGCGACGTGGCCCTCAGGAGGTGCCACAAGCACAGGAAGCCCCTGGAGTCCTTCTGCCGCACCGACAGGAGTTGCATTTGCTGGGTCTGCGCCCTCATTGAACACGGGGACCACGAAGTCATCACCGTGGACGAGGAGGCGGCTTGCAGACAGGTAACGGGAATCTGGGTTAGGGAGAGGGACCTGGATTTTGGGGGTTAGAGAGGAGGTTGGGTTAGGGAGAAGGACCTGGATTTGGGGGTTAGAGAGGAGGTTGGGTTAAGGAGAGGGACCTGGATTTTGGGGGTTAGAGAGGAGGTTGGGTTAGGGAGAGGGACCTGGATTTTGGGGGTTAGAGAGGAGCTTGGGTTAGGGAGAGGGACCTGGATTTGGGGGTTAGAGAGGAGGATGGGTTAGGGAGAGGGACCTGGATTTGGGGGTTAGAGAGGAGGTTGGGTTAGGGAGAAGGACCTGGATTTGGGGGTTAGAGAGGAGCTTGGGTTAGGGAGAAGGACCTGGATTTGGGGGTTAGAGAGGAGGTTGGGTTAGGGAGAGGGACCTGGATTTGGGGGTTAGAGAGGAGGTTGGGTTAGGGAGAAGGACCTGGATTTGGGGGTTAGAGAGGAGGTTGGGTTAGGGAGAAGGACCTGGATTTGGGGGTTAGAGCGGAGCTTGGATTGGGGAGAAGGACCTGGATTTGGGGGTTAGAGAGGAGGTTGGGTTAGGGAGAGGGACCTGGATTTGGAGGTTAGAGAGGAGGTTGGGTTAGGGAGAGGGACCTGGATTTTGGGGGTTAGAGAGGAGTTGGGTTAGGGAGAGGGACCTGGATTTGGGGGTTAGAGAGGAGGATGGGTTAGGGAGAGGGACCTGGATTTGGGGGTTAGAGAGGAGGTTGGGTTAGGGAGAAGGACCTGGATTTGGGGGTTAGAGAGGAGCTTGGGTTAGGGAGAAGGACCTGGATTTGGGGGTTAGAGAGGAGGTTGGGTTAGGGAGAGGGACCTGGATTTTGGGGGTTAGAGAGGAGGTTGGGTTAGGGAGAGGGACCTGGATTTGGGGGTTAGAGAGGAGGATGGGTTAGGGAGAGGGACCTGGATTTGGGGGTTAGAGAGGAGGTTGGGTTAGGGAGAAGGACCTGGATTTGGGGGTTAGAGAGGAGCTTGGGTTAGGGAGAAGGACCTGGATTTGGGGGTTAGAGAGGAGCTTGGGTTAGGGAGAAGGACCTGGATTTGGGGGTTAGAGAGGAGGTTGGGTTAGGGAGAAGGACCTGGATTTGGGGGTTAGAGAGGAGGTTGGGTTAGGGAGAGGGACCTGGATTTGGAGGTTAGAGAGGAGGTTGGGTTAGGGAAAGGGACCTGGATTTGGGATCAGGGAGAAGAGGTTGGGTTCGGGACAAGGTGCATGAGAGGAAAATCCAAAATGGTGAGGATTTGCCGAGAGGGTGCAATCTGGTTTGGGAGGTGATTAATAGCCAGATGTCGTAGTGATGGGGGAGCTTTATGAAACAATGTACATTCATTCCAGATTTTCTAGTACAGGCACTAGGACCCTGGGCAATGCTTGATAACTAACTGCCAGTAACTGTTTACAGATGTCCAGATATAATCCACCTTTCCTGTTTATTTCAACTAACTATTGCAGACTTGTGACAAATTGTGAGTAAAATCATCCTGTTTGGAGAGTTGAATAATCAAGATATGCAGGAGCTGAACTATCTTCCGCTGACTGGATTGTAATTGTTTCCAGAATACAGAGCGATGCAAATATGAAGCACCCAGAGACAAGGAGCACTTGATCACATGTACCAGTGTGGTACAGAGCCAGTACAGCACAGTGCTGGTGCGGCACAGTGCTGGTGCGGTACAGAGCGGGTGCGGCGCAGTGCTGGTGAGGTGCAGTGCCAGTGCAGCACAATGCTGGTGCAGCACAGTGCCAGTGCAGCACAGTGCTTGTGAGGTGCAGTGCCAGTGCAGCACAGTGCTGGTGAGGTGCAGTGCCAGTGATGTACATCATCAATTTTCATCACCGCAGCATTGGTAGGCATCTGGTCCCTAACTCTGGAATACTCTCCTAAACACCTTGGCTTCTCCAGTCTCTTTCCTCCTTTAAGATATTCTGTAAATCCTACTTCTTTTAATCACCTGTCCCTAATATTTCCTGGTGTGGGTGGATGCCCATTTGTTTGGATAATGCTCCCTGTAAAACACCTTTACTATGATGTGGAAGGTGACATTGTCAGAACAGATGCAACAGAGGCAGAGAAACTGGGGCTAAGCGATGTAAGCAGATTGTGAGAAAGTATCGTCGGGGCAGCTGTGGGAGTCAATGGGATCACAGAATCACAGTGCAGAAGAGGCCCTTCGGCCCATCGAGTCTGCACCGACACGCGAGAGACTCGATGGGCCGAAGGGCCTCTTCTGCACTGTGATCCTGTGATCCCATTGACTCCCACAGCTGCCCCGACCACACTGAATATTTGCAGATGACCTGTCTCCAGAATTGGGGGCAGAGAAGTCAGACAAGGGGAAGGAAGATGGAGATGGACCCATGTGAAATTGAGAGAAGGGTTGATGACCTTTTCCATTTCAGGAAGAGAGAAAGAAACTGCACAGATAATAGTCATCAAGATACCAAAGAAAAGTGAACGAGGGAATCTCAGTGGTACCGGAACAAGAAATATTCCACATGCCCCATGATAAGGCAGACGTAGCGAGGGGGCCACACAGGATCCCTTAGCAACGCCTTCTGTCGGGAGGAAGTGAGTGGACTTGGAGGAGAATTTGTTCAGTGTGATAATCAGTTCTGTCAGGTGGAGGAGGGGGTGGTGGATGGGGAGCAGCTGGTCTCCGTTAGGAGAAGCCGAGAGCCCTCAGGCTGTTCTGGTGAAGGATGGGGATGTGGAGGGATTGGAAATCTATTGTGAATGGTGGGGGTGGGGAGATGGTAAATTGGAAACTGTTACAGTGACAAAAGGTATCGGAAGAATCCGGGAATAGGTGGAAGGAGGCTGGACCGTGGGGGAAGTAGAATAAAAACTAGAGCGGAATTAGAAATAAATCAGGTCAGCAGAGCGAGAACAGGCTGCCGGGGAGGGTCCTGTTTGTGGATCATGGAAAGAAGATAAAATAAAGCTGTGGAGTTTTGAGGGATTGCAGGCTGGAGACTATTGATAGAAGATCTCCAGAGGAGCTGAGCTAAATGGTAACTCGGTGTTCGGTGGGGCGGGGAGTTAGGAGGTGGTGTCGAGGAGTTGGTATTCTGATTTCCAAACAACATTTATTGGCATCCCTTATCAGTATATTTAATCACCATGTTAAGGTTTGATTTGAGGTTACAGAATTCTGTAAGGTCAGAGAGAGAGATAGAGATAGGGGAGTGGATATGTCATACCGGTGTGACAATGGAAATTTCAAGAGGGAATTGAGAGGTCGGTGAGGGATCCAGGCGGAATGGTGTCCCAGTCCTTGTGATGTACAGCGTTAGGGTCGCGCACACCGAGTTGAATCACTGTACCATTGGCAGCCGTGTGTTCAGCTGCCGTCAGCTTTGGAATTCTCTCCCTCAACCTCCCCCTCTTTCGAGGCTCTTTCTTGAAACCTACCTTTCTGACCAGCCATTTGTTCGCTTGCCCTGACGCCTCCTTAAGTGGCTGGACCTGAAATTGTGCCTGATAACGGTACCGTGAAGAGTGCCTTTAAAGGTGCTAGATAAATGTAATGCCGTGAAGTGCCAATGTTGTACCTTTCACACGAGATGCTCCGACGATTCCCTTTCTGCCCCCCTGGGGTTGGGTGTAAAATATCGCACGACAGGTGTTTCAGACTCGGCTAATACAAGTGGCCAGTGCGGGGGAGATGGTTTTGTGTCAGTGGAGGGGGGTGGGGGTGGGGGGTGGATATGAGTGGGGGTTGTGTCAGGGAGTTGGGGGCATTCTATTGAGGGGGTTGGTGTTGGACGGACAATGCCTGAGTGATGTCCTGTTTTTGTTTTTGCACAGAAACTGATTACAGCCCGGAAGGTGGAATTGCAGGAGCATCTCCAGGCCACAGCCGATGTGATTGGAAAATGGAAGCAAAACATCGATTGCATCCAGGTGAGAGGTGGGAATCTGGGCAGGCGCTTTGCCTTATAAATCCATTAGTCTGATCCCAGATCTGAGGGTAAACAGCCTACCGCTGCGAGAGAAGATTCAAAAGGATGGATGTTTCACAGTAACTGAGCCAGGACCTTGCCCTAAATCCTGATTCCCCCAGTGACTCAGACAGTGGCTGTGCAGAGTGTGGATGACATGGTGTTTTGACCAGAAGCTGGGATAAATGAGACACTTGACTGGCTGGGGGTAACTGACCCGTCACTGGGGGCCGGTGATATTGAATAGGAGGTAACTGGCAGGTCATTGGGAGTGAGTGACACTGATCTGAGGTTGAGAGGCGGGGGGCGGGGGGGGGGAGGTAATCGACTGCTCACTGTAAGAGGGTGATACTGACTGGACGTTGGATGACAGGTTGTTGATTGAGGGATTGGGAGTGGCAGACGAAACGGGAGAGTGACACTGAGAGAGTGACACAGATGTGGGAAGTGGGAGTGACACTGGAGAGGGGGCGGGGGTGGGTGGGTGTGGAGGCCCTGAGTGAGTGCCATTGGGAGTGTTGGAAGGGGGATGACTGATTGTTGGAAGGGAGTGTCACTGACTTGGGTGGGGATGGGTTGGGAAGGGGAGGGGGTAGGGGAGTGACTATTTGCTGGAAGCAAGTGATACTGATTGGGGTGTTGGGGAGAAAGGGGCATTACACTGACTGCGAGGGGTGGGGTAGTGATCTATTGCTGGGAGCTGTGTGGCTATGAGTTACTTTGGTCTAATGTGCCTCCCTGTGGGTCAATTCACTCTCCTTCCTCAGACTGGGGCTGAGCACTGTTGGCCATCCCATCACTGTAGCCCCACACACCAGCGATCAAAGCTCACAGCCTGAGGGGTTAATCGAAAGTCCTATCCTTGTCTCTTGCAGGAATCTGCCCAAAGAGTGAAGAGCAACGTTGTAAGTAAGTTCAACGAGTTACTGAGGGCAGTGGAGAAGGCACAGAGTGAAGCCGTGGAGTTTCTAGAGAGGGAGGAGTTGGATGAGCTTAACCACGCAGAGGCTGCCAAGAAAGAACTGGAACAGAAATGGACGCAGCTGAGACATGAGAAGGTGCGTCTGGAAGCTCTGTCCAAGACCAATGACAGCATCCACATCTCCCAGGTGAGAGGGGTAGGACATGAGGCAGGGTGGGGGGCTGTGAATGGACTGTTTGAATATATTATGTGGGTGTGGCAGAGAGAGCCTGTGGCGGTGGTGGGGGGGGGGGGGTGGTGGTGCGGGGGGTGGGGGTTGTGGTGTGGGGGGTTGGTGGGGGTGGGTGCGGGGTGGATCGCTGTTATTGACAGTGTGAGTTCCAAATTGAAGTACAGATTCAGGAAGGACAACATTCAACTTGGATCTTGAAAATGAATGATTTCTCTTCAATTTTATTTTAAGCAATTCCATGCACATTGTCTCAGAAGCACACAGACACAATCCCCACAGCCAGCACCTTCTATTTTGAAGAAACTCAAGCCTTTAAATTTGGGAAGTTTCTTCCAGCCATTCTCCAACCCCCTTCCCAAATTCCTGAGTGTGGTGCCATTTTGAGGATTTGGCTGTGTCACTAGTGGGACATCAGAGTGGCACCTTGTCTATTCCATTGAGGGTGGGGTGGTGACTGGTCTGGGCTGGACTAAATGCTAGAGCTGACTTCAGGCTCCTTGCCATTTGGATTTGGGATTGTGGGATCCACCTGGAAAATCCAGAATGCCCTGCGTTCAGAATGACATCATGAGCGAGCGAGTTACATAGGAACATAGGATTTAGGAACAGGAGTAGGCCATTCAGCTCTTCGAGCCTGCTCCTCCTTTCAATAAGATCATGGCTGATCTGGTTGTGGTCTCAGCTCCACTTTCCTGTCTGCTTCCTATAACCATTGACTCCCTTGTCTATCAAAAATCTGTCTAACTCTGTCTTGAATAAATTCAATGGTCCACCCTTCACTGTTCTGTGGGGAAGAGAATTCCACATACTAACGACCCTTTGAGAGAAAAATTTCCCCTAATCTCTATCTTAAACAATGAACCTCTTATTTTTAAACTGTGTCCCCTGGTCCTAGCCTCTCCCATAAGTATTCCAGATATGGTGTCACCAAGACCCTGTACAGCTGCAGTAAAACTTCCCTACTTCTATGAAAGCAAAAGCTCTGAAGAAGGGTCATATGGACTCAAAATGTTAACTCTATTTCTCTCTCTACAGATGCTGCTAGACCTGATGATTCTTTTCAGCATTTTCTGTTTTTATTCTCTACTTTTATATTCCATTTCCCATTGAATAAACACCAACATTCCATTTACCTTCCTGATCACTTGCTGTACCTGCACACTAACTTTTGTGATTCGTGTACCAGGAGACCCAGATCCCTCTGCACCACTGAGTTCTGCAATTGCTCACTATTTAAATAGTATATTGCTTTGCTATTCTTCCTGCCAAATTGGACACCTTCACATTTTCCCACTTTATACTCCATCTGCCAAATTTTTGCCCACTCACTTAACCTGCCTGTATTGCTTTGCCAATTCTCTACCTTTACCTGACAACCTACTTTCCTACCTACCTTGGTGTCATCAGCAAATTTAGCTACCCTATATTGGGTCCCTTCATTTAATTTATTGATATAGATTGTAAATAGTTGAGACCCCAGCACTGATCCCTGTGGCACTCCACCAGTTATTGCTTGCCAAACCCAACAAAGACCCATTTATCCCTACTCTCTGCTTTATGTTAACCAACAAATCCTTTATCCATGCTGATATGTCACCCTCAACATCATGTAATCTTATCCTGTGTAGTAAATTTGATGTGGCACCTTATCAAATGACTTCTGGAAATCCAAATACTTCACATCTACAGATTCCCCTTGATCCACATTAACTGTTACTTCCTCAAAAAACTGTAATAAGTTTGTTAAACATGATTTCCCTTTCAAGAACCCATGTTCACTCTACCTGATCATGTTATGATTTTCTAAATATCCTGCTATAATCTCCTAAATAATGGATTCTAGCACTTTTCCTATGACAGATGTTAAGCTAACTGGCCTGTAGTTTCCTGCTTTTTGTCTCCCTCCTTTCTTGAATAAAAGTGTGTTACATTTGCCATTTTCTAACTGCTGGAACCCTTCCAGAATTAAAGGAGTTTTGGAAGATTATATAGGTTAAGAATGACCCACATTTGTTGTGTCAGAATTTCTTATTACTGTTAAAAGTGGGTGAAAATTCTTCCTGTATACTCCCACTGTGCTGAAATGACCCCATCCCCAAACCCCAATATTTTAGGGTGGCCAGCTTTGGGAGTTCAGACTGACTGTAGGTGTTAAAAGGGAGATGGCAGCATTTGAAGAAACCAAACACAGCAGCAGAACATTCTTCCGAGACAGGAAACGACTGGTTAGAATGCTCTTAGATAAAAGTGGTGGTGAGGTTTATGATCAGATAACTGAACAAATGAATAATTTCTAGAGTATTTCACTGAAGATAATAACTCAAAAAGACTATGTCTTTCACCAGCCAATGACATACTTTCAAATTGTTGTAATGTCAGTGTAGCATTCCTTCAGTACCACACTGGGACGATAGCTTCAAATCTCCCAAGTGCTGGGGGGTGGTGGAGTGCAGGGGGGTGGGGGGGGGGGTGAACTCCTAACCTTTTGATACAGCGGTAAATGTGCTATCACTGAACCACAGCTGACATCTGCACTAACCTGTTGTTTGGGTCATTTCAGCAGCTTGGGGTCACACAGAGGAACCTATTTCCCAGCAAGCCCTTTGCACACACTCTGGCTATTTGTAATTTATTCGGATGGAAACCTCTGCAGCAAATAGCTCCAGTCATTTAGCAGAGATTACTGAATCGAGCTGCGTTTTAACATTTCTGACCTGCCCGTCATTCTCAGGAATCCCTGACTTTTAGTGAGATCATGGAGAATCCTACCTCACCGCCTTCAACAATTGGTCTGGAAACAAAACTTGGCAAAGTCGAGCGGGCTATTGCAAGACTGTCGACTCTTATCAAAGAGCATTTCCAATCTGCATGGATGAAGAATCTGGAGAACACAATTTTTACAGGTCAGTCACCTGGAGCATTCCATCCCGATCTAAAATAGGGCATATTGTCCAAACTGCCATGGGCTGACATAATCCTTGTAGGAACGATAATCAGACCTCCATAACCTTGTGGAGTCGGGTGGGAATACAGACTCTTGCACCTTAGCTGCTGAGACCCCTTTCAATTACTGGTACCTTGTAGGATGGAGTCTGACTGCCAGGGCCCTGTTTGAGGCCCTGTGTCAATTCAGAATCCTGTTGAAAAGGGCATCTCACTGTCAGAAGAGGAATCCGGTAGTCAGGACTCTTCAGCTTCTCTGCTATCCCCTCTCCCCAATCAATAGGAAAAGGAACCAAAATAATCACTGATTCCCCTCAAAACCTTCCCACCCTTCAGTCTTGAGTATAGGGACAGAGAAATGCTGGCTCTCTGTTCACCCACAGAAACTGGTCAATTAGCAAACTCATGACCCAAGATCAGATTGTCCCACTGTATTACAGAAGCTGCTAGAAAACACCCTGAAGCAAATGCCTGTTATGCGGAGAGATTAATTTAATATCTGCAAGTTTTATTAACTGAGTTTTGCAAGAGACTGTGGATGGTTTAATCAGTTATCACCCATCCTTTACCTCCTGAACCTGGAAAGAGTCCAACTCAACAAATGGAACGATAAACTGCTCTCTACTGCCTGGTGGAGATCAAAGTAAAATCAATCCGAATGATCCCAGTCTGCTTTATACCAGAACAAACATTGCATGATCCTGTACTGATTGTCACTCAGGAATTCTCATTGAGAGAAGCCATTATGATGGAAACTCACCTGGCTGATGTAGATTGTGAACTTGGAAGAATGTAAAGTGGACTTTACACCATTTCTAACCCCGGGCTGTGCCTGTCCTGGGAGTGTTTGATGTGGACAGTGTAGAGGGAGCTTTACTCTGTATCTAACTCTGTGCTGTGACTACCCTGACAGTGTTTGATGTGGACAGTGTAGAGCGAGCTTTACTCTGTGTCTAACCCCGTGCTGTAGCTGCCCTGTGAGTGATTGATGGATACAGTGTAGAAGGAGCTTTACTCTGTATCTAACTCCGCGCTGTACCTTTCCTGGGAGTGTTTGATGGGGACAGTGTAGAGGGAGCTTTACTCTGTATCCAGCACCGTGCTGTACCTGTCCTGGGAGTGTTTGATGGGGACAGTGTAGAGGGAGATTTACTCTGTATCTAACCCCGTGCTGTACCTGTCCTGGGAGTGTTTGATGGGGACAGTGTAGAGGGAGCTTTACTCTGTATCTAACCCCGTGCTGTACCTGTCCTGGGAGTGTTTGATGAGGACAGTGTAGAGGGAGCTTTACTCTGTATCCAGCACCGTGCTGTACCTGTCCTGGGAGTGTTTGATGGGACAGTGTAGAGGGAGATTTACTCTGTATCTAACCCCGTGCTGTACCTGTCCTGGGATTGTTTGATGGGGACAGTGTAGAGGGAGATTTACTCTGTATCTAACCCCGTGCTGTACCTGTCCTGGGATTGTTTGATGGGGACAGTGTAGAGGGAGATTTACTCTGTATCTAACCCTGTGCTGTACCTGTCCTGGGAGTGTTTGATGGGGACAGTGTAGAGGGAGCTTTACTCTGTATCTAACCCCGTGCTGTACCTGTCCTGGGAGTGTTTGATGGGGACAGTGTAGAGGGAGATTTACTCTGTATCTAACCCCGTGCTGTACCTGTCCTGGGAGTGTTTGATGGGGACAGTGTAGAGGGAGATTTACTCTGTATCTAACCCCGTGCTGTACCTGTCCTGGGAGTGTTTGATGTGGACTGTGAAGAGGGAGATTTACTCTGTATCTAGCTCTGTGCTGTATCTGCCTGAGGAGTGTTTGTTGGGGACAGTGTAGAGGGAGCTTTACTCTGTATCTAACCCTGTGCTGTACCTGTCCAGGGAGTGTTTGACAGGACAGAATAGAGGGAGTTTTGCTCTATATGTAACCCTGTGCTGCATCTATCGTGGGATTATTTAATGGAAAAGTGTAGAGGGGGCTTTACTCTGTATCTAACCCCAAGCTGTTCCTATCCTGGGAGTGTTTGATGGGGACAGTGTAGAGGGAGATTTACTCTGTATCTAACCCCGTGCTGTACCTGTCCTGGGAGTGTTTGATGGGGACAGTGTAGAGGGAGCTTTACTCTGTATCTAACCCCGTGCTGTACCTGTCCTGGGAGTGTTTGATGGGGACAGTGTAGAGGGAGTTTTACTCTGTATCTAACCCCGTGCTGTACCTGTCCTGGGAGTGTTTGATGGGGACAGTGTAGAGGGAGCTTTACTGTGTATCTAACCCCATGCTGTACCTGTCCTGGGAGTGTTTGATGGGGACAGTGTAGAGGGAGGTTTACTCCGCATCTAACTCTGTGCTGTACCTGTCCTGGGAGTATTTGATGGGGACGGTGTAGAGGGGGCTTTACTCTGTATCTAACCCCGTGTTGTGCCTGTCCTGGGAGTGTTTGATGGGGACAGTGTAGAGGGAGCTTTACTCTGTATCTAACCCCGTGCTGTACCTGTCCTGGGAGTGTTTGATGGGGACAGTGTAGAGGGAGCTTTACTCTGTATCTAAGCCTGTGCTGTGTCTTTTGTTGGGAACTAGAGATAGTTTAAGTAAGTTATATTTGTAATTGTGTGTGTTAGGAATGAGTTTTAGCTTTAACTTAAAAGTTTACTTTTTATATCTGTAGTTATGCATTCAGAAAGGGAGATCCTGAGTTTTAGTTTCCCTTTAAAAGATGCCTGCATTTTCATGTGATGTACAACTCTTGAAGGGTAACTAAAACAAACACAGGGTAGAAAAAACTGTGCTGTTGCCTAGCAAAAGGGGTCCAGAGAGAGAGAGAGAGAGGCCTCATATAGACTCAAAGAAATGAAAGCAGTTTGAGTTCATTTCGTCATTCTGCTCTGAGGTGAAGGGAGCAGTTTAAGTCTTTCTCTTGTTGACACATTAGCAAACTGCTGAGCAGAAAAGTCTAAGAATCTTAGATGAGTTCCTCTAAAGAAAAAGTAATAGTGAATGTCAAGTGAGTTCTGGATCTCAAGGGAGATACCAAGTTGTCAGCAGTCTACTAGGAGAGGAAACTGCAGGGAGCACATCCTAAAGGAGAAGGAGACAGGCCCAAGAAATCCTTTAAGTTAAGTCAGAGAACAATCTGGAAAAGGTTCTGTTAAGTGAAGTTGAGAATAAGGAGCAGAGAAAGGCTCCAAACTTAAAGGGCATAAGCTGGAGGATACAAATTTAAAGGAAAATAGATGTGCAAGAAGCCAGATGATCCAAGGAGACAGCCAAAGTTCTATAGGTCTTTACTATGGGCATGTGAAGCAGTGGTATTCTCTTGGCATGGTTGAGCACTTAAGAGAAAGTGCATGGGAGGCAAAGCTTGAATTTACGTGGCAATCCAGGCAGGAGGAACATCGGAATGAGAGTTCGAGACCCTGGGGGTGGACTCTTGTGGAAGGCATCCAAGAGAAAGCGTTGTTTAGGAGAAAATTCCAAAGCAGGTTCTTGGAGAGTGGAGATTGGAAACCCTTGTGTGAAAGATGGAGTTCAGTGAGACTGGTTGGCTCACGGTGAGACAAGTGTCTTGAGGGAGTTGAAGAGAGCTCCATAGCATCTCTTTGGGGTGGCATCTGTCACTTAGTTTCAGAGTGTGGTGTGTGAAACTACAGGACGCCTATTGGTTTACGTGGACTGTGTACTTACTGTGAACATGAGAATATAAGATAGCTTTTGTAACTTGTGTTATCCTTACGAATCTATATATATCTGTAAGGGTATAGTTGTGGCTGAAGGAGTATTGTAATATAGTTCATTCGTTTCTTGTTTATTAAATGTTTCATTCTTCTGTTAAAAGTTCATCAGCTGATTCCTGTGACTCTGTTCAGTAGCTGCTCTCCACATTTCTAAACAAAAAGTAAAAGTTAGGATCTATTAAGCCAGATTCGTCTCTGGGACCAGACTTGTCCAGTAGTAACATCAGCTGGAGTCATAACACTGTCCTGGAAGCTCTGATACTAACACAAATTGGGATGGTATGCTATGTTTTTAAAAAAAGGAAAGCTAACATCCACCCTGAGTTGCAAAACCTGACACATGCACCTCAATTTCTGAAGGTTTTTATGGTGACTAGGCTGTTGATTATTACAGAGTTCATTAAAATTCCCCAATTTTATTTGTGTCCTATTTCCTGAAAATTTTCAATGATCTTTTGATATGTTCCCAGATGATGAAGAGAGAAGTTCAAAGCCCCCACTCAGTGCAGCCCCCCAGGAACAACCACTACTCCCTGAAACAGGGCACAGGGAGGACCTGCTGCAGTGTGAGTAACATTCAGCCACTTCCATGTTGGTACACCTATGGGGGAAGGGAGGGAAGGGGCTGAAAGTAAGGAGGGGAGAGAGGGTAGAGGTAGAGGGGGTTGAGAGGGGCCAGGGAGGTGAGATGGAGAGTTGCTTGGATGGTAAGATATGGGAAGGGAAGGAGTGTGGAGAGAAAGGAGATGGATGGGTGTGTGGGATGACTGAAGGGAGAGGAGGGAGTTGGAGAGCAGGCACTGGGAGAGGGGTGAGAAATGGAGATGAGAGGAACAGGGTGAAATGTATGATCAGTGGCCCCATGGAGTCTGCTGGGACCTTGGAAACAAGTGCTTGGAGTTAAATGTAAGGGATCAAGGAATCACTTGATTCTATTGGAAATAAAACCAGAAAATGCTGGAAAAACTCAGCAGGTCTGGCAGCATCTGTGGAGAGAGAAACAGAGTGAACATTTCAGATCAATGGCCTTTTGTTTCAATCAGAAACATTAACTCTGTTTCTCTCTCCACAGATGCTGCCAGACCTGCTGAGTTTTTCCAGCATTCTCTGGTTTTATTTCAGATTTCCAGCAACTGCAGTATTTTATTTTTGTATTGCTGATACTGGAACTTATTTAACCCTGATTTTAACTATGTCCGCATGGGAACAGGGTAGATGTGAGGAGAGGGACAGCGTTACAATAGTGCAAGCCATGTAATAACTGCTGTATTCGGGTACACCACAATCTCTGCCATTTTAACTGGTGGGCAGAGGGAGGATGGGAGGGGTAGATGGGGGTGATGTTGAGGCCAACCCAGGCAGACAGGGGAGAGGGGTCTCAAACAGGTTTAAAGATTGGGGTCTACTGACACTGTTTGGATCTCAGCCCCATTTTAACATTAAAATGTACAAATCAAGCTCCATTGCCTTTGCTGACAGTAAAGCTAGAAGGACCCCAGGTAAGATTGATTTCTTTTTAGCCAAGAGGGGCAGGAGTGCTTTCCCCATCCTAATGAGGTCACTTTGAACCTCCACCACCCCAGGCTTCGCCTCCTTTGGCCCCAACACCTCCCACCATTCCTACCTTGTCCTGAAAATCCCTGTTATCTTCCTGATATCGAGTTGGTGAAGGTGGAACCGATCTTTACTTGGTATAGATTTATTTACTGAGTGATACATTACAGGTATATACCTCCCATCTACCTCTTATAGTCAACCATAGCTGAGACAATTAACAGACCCCTCCTTCCCTGCAATCCTTATCTAGCTCGCTGGCGTGTGTCCTTGAGCAGAAAGATAAACCTGCATTTCTATAGCACCTTTCACATCCACTCAACATCTGAAAGCACTTTACAGGCAACGAAATACTTCTTGAAGTGTAGTCATTGCCGTAGGGAAATGTGGCAGCCAATTTGCACAAAGCAAGATCCCACCAACAGCAATCTGATAACGACCAGATAACCAGCTTTACTGTTGTTGGTTCAGAACACCCTAAGCTCTGGAATTCCCTCTTGAAACCTCTCCACTTCTCTAACTCTTTGTTCTCCTCTCAGATGTCCCTTAAAACCTCGCCCTTTGACCGAGCGTTTATCTAGCTAATATTTTCCTACAGGGCCCAGCGTCCTGTTTTGTTTGATAATTGCTCTTGTAAAGCACTTTGTGATGTTTTGCTACATTAAAGTTGCATTGCTATACAAATGCAAGTCGTTGTTGTTGGCATGTCGGCCCAATACTTGCTGCCTTTGCCTCACGCATTCATCAGCGCTGGCCTGTGGTCTCTCCCGCAGATCGCTGTCAGGTAACGTTGGACCCCAGCACGGTCCAAAGGCAACTGTGCCTGAGCGATGGAAACCAGCAAGTGACTAACATTTACCCGAGGTCGGAGGACTACGAGGAGTGCTCCGCAAGGTTTGACCTGTGCACCCAGGTGCTGTGTCGGGAGAGTTTGAGCGCTGGCCAGTTTTACTGGGAGGTGGAGCTGAACGACGGCGACGCTATGATTGGGATCACTCACAAGCGGATCGGGAGGAAAGGATCGGAAAATTGCTGTATCCTCGGCCGGAACGATTTCTCCTGGTGCATTGAATTCTGGTACAATAACGTGTCAGCCTGGCATAACAACCAGGAAACTAGGCTGCACGTGGAGAGGTTCGAGAGGATTGGTTTGTACCTGAACTGCCCAGCTGGTACCCTGTCCTTTTATGGTGTTTCTGACCAGATCTCCCTCATACACCAGTTCCAAGCTACCTTCACTGAACCCATGCACCCAGCCTTTTGGATTTACTGTGACACGACTCTCAGCATTTGCCAGCTCACATAATTTCTCAGGCCATTTCAAAGCACATTAAAACACAGAAACTGCTTTTTGAAACGTAATCCTTGTTGCATTATAGAAAACGTAGCTACCAATTTGTGGACAGCAAACTCCCATGACCAGATAATGTGTTTTTGTGATATTGATTGAAGGATAAGTATGGGCCTGGACAACGGGGAGATGTCCCCTGCTCTTCTTTAAAATAGTGGCCATGGGATCTTTGATGTCCCCACTAAAAGAGCAAACTGTGCCTCAGTTTACAGTCTTATGTGAAAGGCAGCACCTCAAACAGTGCAGCACTCACTCAGTACTGCACTTAGGAGTGTCAGCTGGGATTATCTGGTTGGGAGTAGGTCTTGAGCTACTGCTGAGCTGAATATCCAGTGCAATGAAATGGAGCTGTACCTCCAGGATAAATGGGGGTGACTCAGTGGGAAATTGTCGATTATAGAACTCAGACCATTAGTTGGTGAGAGAGGTGTTAACAGCCGAGGTGGGGTGGGGGGGGGGGGGGGTGGGGGGGGGGGGGGGGGGGGGGGGGGGGGGAGGGGGGGGGGGGGGGGGGGGGCTGTGTAGACAGAACAAGCCCAGGTTTCTCTCATCTGTCAGATGGATTCAATATCATCAGGCGGTCCTGGTGCAGTGTTGACTCTCTGTGGAGTTGTGATGTTAAACAAGCCTTGATTGTTCAGGAAGGGATAGCCTGGTAGCTGCCAGTTTATATCTGGAGTTGCAAGGCAGCTCATGTCAGGCCTGAAACAGTCTCTCTGACACGCTTGGTATAGCTCCTGGTGCCCAGGCAGCAGAGGTATGGAATTCTTATCCGGAGCCAGTTTTCCCAGAGTCGACATGGGGCCACAAGGAGCTGGTGCTAAATCGCAGAGTCACAATTCCTTCAACTTCAGAGCTTCTGATTAAATAGAAAGATTTACCTAAGGAAGGGGAACCAGTTACAATATCCACCAACAAGGCAGCCAGCTCAGGAGGCTGAGCGCTCAGTAGCTAGTGGGACCAAGGGAACATTCGGTGGGTCTTTCAGATCTGATGGGCTGATATTTAGGAGAAATTAGAAAGACACAGATTAAGAGTACCAGGGATTTTACCCTCAATTAGACTTCTGGGATCGATCCAGGCTGCTTGCAGTATTTATTAGGGAAGTCAGGGAGCATATCTATTATTATCAATATCTATAGTGGACATGTCCACTATTAATATCAATATATATCAGACCATACCCAATGCCAACATCAGTATGTACTGTGGGTGGGCTCTATCCTCCAAAAGCCCCAGCCTTTCCTCCATTGGCATTCTGTTCCTCTCCATTACCGATTGGAAGAGTGGTCCAGCCAATCGGAACTCCTTTTTGTCTTTGGGGTAATGTTGGTAAATTTTACCTTTACCCCAAAGTGACCTCAGCTTAACTGACTTGCAGCACTGCCAGATGGTCCTGGCTGCGCGGTGAGATCCTTTCTGAGAGGGAGGATGAGCATTTGGCCCACATGCAGGTGCCTTTGTATCGCAGGAGGGTAGAGCGCAGGAGGGACTAGCCAAGTACGTGGCTTACAGAGGCCCAGGTGTCTGTGGCGAGAGTCTGAGGATCCCAGGGAAGCATTGCATGTGTTGGGATGTTGCATGTAGCTTAAAATACTGATTTACATACTGCTGAATATGTACATTGTTTGGTAGGCATCATCACAGGAAGTGGTACAAGCTAACGTGCGCTACAGTAATTGGAGCCATGTTGATCAACAGGTAACATGTGCATGAAGCCCTCATCGAATCCTGTCATTCTTCAATAAAGAACCCTTTGAAATTACCAGACATTGCCATCACGTTTGTATGTTTGTACGTTAAGAGCCTAAAACACAACATGGTGTCCATGCTGTTGGCCACAGGGAGACCTGCTGGTTCCCTCGAGGCCATGCGGGTGCTGCTGATTTTGCTGTGGTGAAAGTGGTGACAGCCTTGAATCTTGCTGTGGCTGTCCCCATCCGAAATGGAAGGGGGAGGTGGGGGTGGTATATGCCAGTTTAGAGTCCGCAGTGCATGGTGCAATATGAACCTCCACCTTTAAAGACTTATCAGCTATCTAATAGGTGAGCAGAGATGATGATGGAAGCCCCAAGGAGTGCTCTCCACT
Organism: Carcharodon carcharias; assembly: GCF_017639515.1. Lineage (NCBI taxonomy): Eukaryota > Metazoa > Chordata > Chondrichthyes > Lamniformes > Lamnidae > Carcharodon > Carcharodon carcharias. The sequence continues at coordinate 233,267,144 of NC_054468.1, forward strand.
GTATTGGCGCCCTGGTACTGTATTGGGATCTTTGCATGCAGCCAAAGGTCTTGCCGAATTACTGAGGACCTGTTCTCAGCCTCCTTCAGGATTCTTACCTGCTTCCACCTGAACTTCCCCTCCCTCCCCTGGCCCATGATCCTGCTCGAACTCTAAACTGACCACCTGTCCAGGTATGGAAATTCCAGAGCTGAATCTTGCAGCAGCAGAGAGGCTGACACAGTGCCAGGCTCACACAGTAAACCACCAGGATGATGAGATCTTGCTCATTTCCCTCAAGGAGAGTGGAATACAAATGGCAGCTGTAGAGTCTTCATTTGAGGAGTATAGGTCAGACTCTACCTGGAGTAAGTTGCTCAGTTCCAGGCATTGCACTTCAGGAAGGGCATATGGGCCCCGGAGAGGTTTCAGCTATAGGTTAATCACAAGACTAACACTGGGATTAGAATAGGTATTATGAGGGGAGTTTGAAAAGACTAAGTCTGGATTCGCTTGACCTTAGAAAGTTGAGTGGTGATCCAATGGAATTACACAAAATGGTAAAAGGATTAGATAGGGCAGGTAGAGAGGAATTATTTCTTCATGTAGCGAAAAACAGAACAAGGGGGACACAATCTTTAAATTTGAGCCAGTCATTCAGGGGTGAAATCAGGAACCAATTCTTCACACAAAGGGGAGTGGAAATCTGGAACTGTCTCTGACCCCAAAAGGCTGTGGATTCTGGGAGTTAATTGGCATTTTCAAGACTGAGATTGATAGATTTTTCTGGGTTAGGGAAGTAGGGAATATGATGCAAATGCTGCTAAATGTGATTGAGATTCAGATCAACTACAATCTAAAGGAATGGGGGAGCAGGGTTGCAGGGCTGAAAGGCCTTGTCCAGTGCCTATGGGAGTGCTTAAAAAGTTTGACCTGTCAGTGTGGTGTTAAATACGATCACGTTGGATCTCACTTAGTCAGGGTATAAATACTCGTCTCCCAGTGCTGGTACCTCCCCTACAGACCCCTCTCCCAGTGCTGGTACCTCCCCTGTAGATCCCTCTCCCAGTGCTGGTACCTCCCCTACAGATCCCTCTCCCCGTGCCAGTTCTTCCCCTGCAGAACCCTCTCCCAGTGCCAGTTCCTCCCCTGTTGACCCTTCCCCCAGTGCTGCTACTTCCCCTGCAGACCCACCTCCCAGTGCTGACACTTCACCTGCGGTTGATCAGCTGACATTTCCGTTATTTTATAAATAACATCTGTGTGACCACGGTGAGCTACCGGGAATCCCTCTGTAATATGGGAAATCACATTACAGTTTCTCTACTGTCACTTGCCTGATCTCCGCTTCCCTCTGCTGCTTGAAGTCTTGAATGGAACTGAATTACTTTTGAAATGTCTTTTTGAGATGTGGCCTACCCCTGGTATAGTCTCCTTCTGCTGCCATGCGGTCAGTTGAGGTGCCTGGGAACCTGATGAGACACAATTTTGGTGTGGGAGTTGGGATAGGTGGAAAGATCAGTTGGGATTTGAATATGTACTTTTTCCAATACATCTACAGAGACTTTCAAAAGAAAGGATTGGAACTAGGTGTTTACTAAAACCCGCTTTCACAGCCACATCTCCTTTCTCAGTGACTGTCTCCATCTCCGACTTAACCCACGTGGATTTCAACTGAAATTCCACCCCTCATGTTTCGAACCCACCCAGGATTACAGATATCTCCGGGACATAAAACATTTGTCGGACTGCTGTTCCCATCACATTCTGAGATCCACACTCAGTGCCATGCGCTGCCATATGAACACACTCGACCTCTCCCTCCAGCAGCATCGCCGTACCCTTTTTCAAAGCTGCACGTGCCCCCCAGTTTCATTTTATCCTTCGGCTCATCCGACACCTCAGCAAGAAACTTTTCCTCTTTCTCTCAAGTGCTAAGGAACGCAAGCTCCAACAACTCATCGATACCAACACCCATCTAGGACCCTCCACCCCTGCCTGTCCCTCCGTCCCCACCCTTTCTTCCAATACCAGCCCCAGCCGTGTATTCACTATACTCCCTGACCTTCCCCTCTCCGATGCTGAATGTTCAGTGCTCAGCAAAGGACTTAGTTTCATACCCTTACGCCCTCACCTCAATGAATTTTGGGATCGGCATGATGCTGAACTCTTCTTCCGCCGTCTTCGTCTCCGGGCTCACTTCTTTGGGCAGGAGTCCTCTCCCAGTTCAACGGATCCTTTTACCCATCTCCAATATTCTCCCTCCACCTGGACCACTCCCTCTGGATAATTACCTTCTCTTGATCTTTTCATTGAGAACTGTCGGCGCGACATTAGTCGTCTCAATTTCTCTGCTCCTCTCACCCATTCTAACCTGTCTCTCCCTGAACTTACTGCACTCCATTCTCTCAGGTCCAACCCTGACATTGTCATCAAACCCACTGACAAGGGTGGTGCTTTTGTTGTCTGGCGCACTGACCTCTACCTCGCGGAGGCTGAACGTCAACTCGCAGACACTTCCTCCTACCTCTCCCTGGACCATGACCCCACCACTGAACATCAAGCCATTGTTTCCAGGACTGTCACTGACCTCATCTCCTCTGGGGATCTCCCTCCCACAGCTTCCAAACTGATAGTCGCCCAACCTCGGACGGCGCCTTCTATCTCCTACCCAAAATCCAGAAACAGAACTGCCCCGGTAGACCGATCGTCTCAGCTTGCTCCTGCCCCACAGAATTCCTTTCTCGTTATCTTGACTCCCTTCTCTCTCCCCTTGTCCAGTCCCTTCCCACCTACATCCGTGATTCCTCTGACACCTTACGTCACATCAACAATTTCCAGTTCGCTGGCCCCAACCGCTTCCTCTTCACCATGGACGTCCAATCCCTCTACACCTCCATCCCCCACCAGGATGGTCTGAGGTCCCTTAGCTTCTTCCTCGAACAGAGGCCCGAATAGTCCCCATCCACCACTACTCTCCTCCGTCTGGCTGAACTTGTTCTCACGCTGAACAATTTCTCCTTCAACTCCTCTCACTTCCTCCAAATGAAAGGTGTGGCTATGGGTACCCACATGGGCCCCAGCTATGCCTGTCTCTTTATGGGGTATGTAGAACATTCCTTGTTCCAGTCCTACTCCGGCCCCCTTCCACAACTCTTTCTCACGTACATCGATGATTACTTTGGTGCTGCTTCATGGTCTCGTCGGGACTTGGAAAAATTTATTAATTTTGCTTCCAATCTCCACCCCTCCATCATTTTCACGTGGTCCATCTCTGACACTTCCCTTCACTTCCTCGACCTCTCTGTCTCAATCTCTGGTGATAGACTGTCCACCAATATCCATTACAAACCCACCGACTCCCAAAGCTATCTCGACTACAGCTCCTCACACCCCACTTCCTGTAAGGACTCCATCCCATTCTCTCAGTTCCTTCGCCTCCGTCACATCTGTTCCGATGATGCTACCCTCAAAAACTGTTCCTCTGACATGTCCTACTTCTTCCTTAACCGAGGTTTTCCACCCACGGTCGTTGACAGGGCCCTCAACTGTGTCCGGCCCATCTCCCGCGCATCCGCCCTCACGCCTTCTCCTCCCTCCCAGAAACATGATAGGGTCCCCCTTGTCCTCACTTATCACCCCACCAGCCTCTGCATTCAAAGGATCATCCTCTGCCATTTCCGCCAACTCCAGCATGATGCCACCACCAAACACATCTTCCCTTCACCCACCCTATCGGCATTCCGTAGGGATCGCCCCCTCCAGGACACCCTGGTCCACTCCTCCATCCCCCCCTACTCCTCAACCCCCTCTTATGGCACCACCCCATGCCCACGCAAAAGATGCAATACCTGCCCCTTCACTTCCTCTGTCCTCACCGTCCAAGGACCCAAACACTCCTTTCAAGTGAAGCAGCATTTCACTTGCATTTCCCCCAACTTAGTCTACTGCATTCGTTGCTCCCAATGTGGTCTCCTCTACATTGGAGAGACCAAACGTAAACTGGGCGACCGCTTTGCAGAACACCTGCGGTCTGTCCGCAAGAATGACCCAAACCTCCCGGTCGCTTGCCATTTTAACACTCCACCCTGCTCTCTTGCCCACATGTCTGTCCTTGGCTTGCTGCATTGTTCCAGTGAAGCCCAACGCAAACTGGAGGAACAACACATCATCATCCGACTAGGCACTTTACAGCCATAGGGACCGAATATTGAATTCAACAACTTTAGGTCATGAACTCTCTCCTCCATCCCCACCCTCTTTCTGTTTCCCCCTTCCTTTTCTTTTTTTTCCAATAAATTATATAGATTTTCCTTTCCCCACCTATTTCCATTATAAAAAGAGAAAAAGAAAAACAAAATATTTATTCATTTTATTTATTTTTTACATCTTTTATGATCTCCCCACCCCCACTAGAGCTATACCTTGAGTGCCCTACCATCCATTCTTAATTAGCACATTCGTTTAGATAACATCACCAACTTTAACTTTAACACCTATGTGTTCTTTTGTATTATTGTTGTTGACATCTTTTGATGATCTGCTTCTATCACTGCTTGTTTGTCCCTACAACCACACCCCCACTCCACCTCTCTCTTTCTCTCTCTCTCTCCGACCCCCACACACACACCTTAAACCAGCTTATATTTCAACTCTTTCTTGGACTCGAACTCAAGTTCTGTCGAAGGGTCATGAGGAATCGAAACGTCAACTCTTTTCTTCTCCGCCGATGCTGCCAGACCTGCTGAGTTTTTCCAGGTAATTCTGTTTTTGTTTTTGTTTTGGAAGTTAGTTAAATTCTCAATGGACAAAATAACTAGTTGAGAGATAGATTGATGATTAAAAGATGGAAGAGTTGTCATTCATATGCAATGTACAGTGGGAGTGCAACACACACATGCTAATGCAGGGAGGTACGGGTGATGAACAGATTGTCAGAAATGTGTTGGGAGTGTTCTCATGTGCTAAAGACAGTGGTCTAGATTAGACAATGTTTTATTCCCCTGTCAGTCTTATTCACCATTGGCTTCTGAGCTGTCCCTGTGCAACCAGATGATTCACGTTGTACTCTGTGCTGAATTATTTCAATTTTGAAACTATATAGTGATCATACACCTCCAGTCATTCTATAAATCTCTTCACCAGAAGCAGTGTGAACCTCTATCTATTCTACCTCTGAGGAGAGTTTCTATAACCCACTGCTGCTCTCGCAATTCCCATTTTATAATACCCCGGGTCTCTGAAACCAGACCATAGTCCTCACTGCTTAAAATTATCGTGTGATAAGCAAATGAACCAGATAGGCAGATCATGCTCACTCTCAGACTGCTCCACTGCTGGGAATGAGCAAAAACTGAATTCACTGCTGGCTGAGAAATTTAGCTTAACCTTTCATTGAACCTTCGTTTGAAGTGAAGAAAAAAATTGCACCGCAGTTCTGGAGCTGTCCACACGAGGCAGTTAACTAGGGTCCCTTGGAAAAAGAATTTTCACATCATCATTGTTCGGGATCCAGTCAAGGCAAACTCAAAGAAATATTTACAGATGCTTTGGAACCATCTACCTATTGTGTTTTTTGTAGGTTTGACTTTGTAAATTCATTTTAGTCGTAAAAAAACTGAATGTCAGTGTTAACCTGAATGTACCAGACTGATGGGGTGATTCCTCCTACCTTTCTGAGCAGACAGGAGAGCATAGTGGACTTGCCATGTGGTCTCCACAGTGTAATCGCAAGGTGAAAAAACAATTCTTTATTCTGTGCAACATGTAAACTGGCTCAAAAATCAGAGGCATGAGTTTCAGGTTACACAATACAGAGGTCTGTTTATGGTAAAAGCCTTTTTGTTGTGCAGACAACTCCATTTGTAAATTGCAAACCCAGGCCAAATGATAACAATTTTAACTAGACACTCTCTTCCTGTGTTAACAATTCTCAATCCTTGTGACAGGCAGAAACCTAACTGTCATCAATAAAGCCTTGCATCCTGATACAGGCTGAGCAATCTTTATTGTGCTGTTATCACCTCAGATCCTACATTCTAGCTACCTGCCCTGCAAGTGTTTGATGGGGACAGTGTAGAGGGAGCTTTATTCTGTATCTAACCCCGTGCTGTACCTGTCCTGGGAGTGTTTGATGGGGACAGTGTAGAGGGAGCTTTATTCTGTATCTAACCCTGTGCTGTACCTGTCCTGGGAGTGTTTGATGGGGACAGTGTAGGGGGAGCTTTACTCTGTATCTAACCCCATGCTGTACCTATCCAGTGCCAGTACCCCCCCTGCAGACCCCTCTCCCAGTGCTGATATCTCTCTTGCAGACCCCTCTCCCAGTGCTGATATCTCCCCTGAAGACCCCTCTCCCAGTGCTGATATCTCCCCTGAAGACCCCTCTCCCAGTGCTGATATCTCTCTTGCAGACCCCTCTCCCAGAGCTGATATCTCCCCTGAAGACCCCTCTCCCAGTGCTGATATCTCCCCTGTGGACCCCTCTCCCAGTGCTGATATCTCCCCTGAAGACCCCTCTCCCAGTGCTGATATCTCCCCTGAAGACCCCTCTCCCAGTGCTGATATCTCCCCTGAAGACCCCTCTCCCAGAGCTGATATCTCCCCTGAAGACCCCTCTCCCAGTGCTGATATCTCCCCTGTGGACCCCTCTCCCAGTGCTGATATCTCCCCTGTGGACCCCTCTCCCAGTGCTGATATTTCCCCTGTGGACCCCTCTCCCAGTGCTGATATCTCCCCTGTAGACCCCTCTGCCAGTGCTGATATCTCCCCTGAAGACCCCTCTCCCAGTGCTATTACTTCCCTTGTAGACCCCTATCTGAGTGCTGATACTTCCGCTGTGGACCCCTCTCCCACTGTTTATGCCTCTTTTGTAGACCCCTCTCCCTGACCTGCTTCCTCCACTGTAGTCCCCTCCCCCATTGCTGGTGCCTCACCTGTAGAACTCTCTCCTTGTCCTGCTACCTCCCGTTAGACCCCTCTCCCAGTGCCAGTTCCTCCCCTGTTGACCCTTCCCCCAGTGCTGCTACTTCCCCTGCAGACCCACCTCCCAGTGCTGACACTTCACCTGCGGTTGATCAGTTGACATTTCCGTTATTTTAGAAATAACATCTGTGTGACCACGGTGAGCTACCGGGAATCCCTCTGTATTACGGGAAATCACATTACAGTTTCTCTACTGTCACTTGCCTGATCTCCGCTTCCCTCTGCTGCTTGAAGTCTTGAATGGAACTGAATTACTTTTGAAATGTCTTTTTGAGATGTGGTCTCCCCCTGGTATAGTTTCCTTCTGCTGCCATGCGGTCAGTTGAGGTGCCTGGGAACCTGATGAGACACAATTTTGGTGTGGGAATCGGGATAGGTGGAAAGATCAGTTGGGATTTGAATATGTACTTTTTCCAATACATCTACAGAGACTTTCAAAAGAAAGGATTGGAACTAGGTGTTTACTAAAACCCGCTTTCACAGCCACATCTCCTTTCTCAGTGACTGTCTCCATCTCCGACTTAACCCACGTGGATTTCAACTGAAATTCCACCCCTCATGTTTCGAACCCACCCAGGATTACAGATATCTCCGGGACATAAAACGTTTCTCGGACTGCTGTTCCCATCACATTCTGAGATCCACACTCAGTGCCATGCGCCGCCATATGAACACACTCGACCTCTCCCTCCAGCAGCATCGCCGTACCCTTTTTCAAAGCTGCGCGTGTCCCCAGTTTCATTTTATTCTTCGGCTCATCCGAAGCCTCAACAAGAAACTTTTTCTCTTTCTCTCAAGTGCTCAGGAACGCAAGCTCCAACAACTCATCGACACCAACACCCATCTAGGACCCTCCACCCCTGCCTGTCCCTCCGTCCCCACCCCATCTTCCAATCCCAAACCCAGCCGTGTATTCACTATACTCCCTGACCTTCCCCTCTCCGATGCTGAACGTTCAGTGCTCAGCAAAGGACTTAGTTTCATACCCTTACGCCCTCACCTCAATGAATTTCGAGCTCGGCATGATGCTGAACTCTTCTTCCGCCGTCTTCGTCTCCGGGCTCACTTCTTTGGGCAGGAGTCCTCTCCCAGTTCAACGGATCCTTTTACCCATCTCCAATATTCTCCCTCCACCTGGACCCCTCCCTCTGGATTCTTACCTTCTCTTGATCTTTTCATTGAGAACTGTCGGTGCGACATTAGTCGTCTCAATTTCTCTGCTCCTCTCACCCATTCTAACCTGTCTCTCTCTGAACTTACTGCACTCCATTCTCTCAGGTCCAACCCTGACATTGTCATCAAACCCGCTGACAAGGGTGGTGCTTTTGTTGTCTGGCGCACTGACCTCTACCTCGCGGAGGCTGAGCGTCAACTCGCAGACACTTCCTCCTACCTCTCCCTGGACCATGACCCCACCACTGAACATCAAGCCATTGTTTCCAGGACTGTCACTGACCTCATCTCCTCTGGGGATCTCCCTCCCACAGCTTCCAAACTATTAGTCGCCCAAACTCAGACGGCGCCTTCTATCTCCTACCCAAAATCCAGAAACAGAACTGCCCCGGTAGACCGATCGTCTCAGCTTGCTCCTGCCCCACAGAACTCATTTCTCGTTATCTTGACTCCCTTCTCTCTCCCCTTGTCCAGTCCCTTCCCACCTACATCCGTGATTCCTCTGACACCTTACGTCACATCAACAATTTCCAGTTCGCTGGCCCCAACCGCTTCCTCTTCACCATGGACGTCCAATCCCTCTACACCTCCATCCCCCACCAGGATGGTCTGAGGTCGCTTAGTTTCTTCCTCGAACAGAGGCCCGAACAATCCGCATCCACCACTACTCTCCTCCGTCTGGCTGAACTTGTTCTCACGCTGAACAATTTCTCCTTCAACTCCTCTCACTTCCTCCAAATGAAAGGTGTGGCTTTGGGTACCCACATGGGCCCCAGCTATGCCTGTCTCTTTATGGGGTATGTGGAACATTCCTTGTTCCAGTCCTACTCCGGCCCCCTTCCACAACTCTTTCTCCGGTACATTGATGATTACTTCGGTGCTGCTTCATGGTCTCGTCGGGACTTGGAAAAATTTATTAATTTTGCTTCCAATCTCCACCCCTCCATCATTTTCACGTGGTCCATCTCTGACACTTCCCTTCCCTTCCTTGACCTCTCTGTCTCAATCTCTGGTGATAGACTGTCCACCAATATCCATTACAAACCCACCGACTCCCACAGCTATCTCGACTACAGCTCCTCACACCCCGCTTCCTGTAAGGACTCCATCCCATTCTCTCAGTTCCTTCGCCTCCGTCACATCTGTTCCGATGATGCTACCTTCAAAAACTGTTCCTCTGACATGTCCTACTTCTTCCTTAACCGAGGTTTTCCACCCACGGTCGTTGACAGGGCCCTCAACTGTGTCCGGCCCATCTCCCGCGCATCCGCCCTCACGCCTTCTCCTCCCTCCCAGAAACATGATAGGGTCCCCCTTGTCCTCACTTATCACCCCACCAGCCTCTGCATTCAAAGGATCATCCTCCGCCATTTCCGCCAACTCCAGCATGATGCCACCACCAAACACATCTTCCCTTCACCCCCCTATCGGCATTCCGTAGGGATCGTTCCCTCCGGGACACTCTGGTCCACTCCTCCATCACCCCCTACTCCTCAACCCCCTCCTATGGCACAACCCCATGCCCACGCAAAAGATGCAATACCTGCCCCTTCACTTCCTCTGTCGTCACCGTCCAAGGACCCAAACACTCCTTTCAAGTGAAGCAGCATTTCACTTGCATTTCCCCCAACTTAGTCTACTGCATTCGTTGCTCCCAATGTGGTCTCCTCTACATTGGAGAGACCAAATGTAAACTGGGCGACCGCTTTGCAGAACACCTGTGGTCTGTCCGCAGGAATGACCCAAACCTCCCGGTCGCTTGCCATTTTAACACTCCACCCTGCTCTCTTGCCCACATGTCTGTCCTTGGCTTGCTGCATTGTTCCAGTGAAGCCCAACGCAAACTGGAGGAACAACACCTCATCTTCCGACTAGGGACTTTACAGCCATCCGGACTGAATATTGAATTCAACAACTTTAGGTCATGAACTCTCTCCTCCATCCCCACCCCCTTTCTGTTTCCCCCTTCCTTTTCTTTTTTTTCCAATAAATTATATAGATTTTCCTTTCCCCACCTATTTCCATTATAAAAAGAGAAAAAGAAAAACAAAATATTTATTTATTTATTTTATTTATTTTTTACATCTTTTATGCTCTCCCCACCCCCACTAGAGCTATACCTTGAGTGCCATACCATCCATTCTTAATTAGCACATTAGTTTAGATAATATCACCAACTTTAACTTTAACACCTATGTGTTCTTTTGTATTATTGTTGTTGACATCTTTTGATGATCTGCTTCTATCACTGCTTGTTTGTCCCTACAACCACACCCTCACTCCACCTCTCTCTCTCTTTCTCTCTCCGACCCCCACACACACACCTTAAACCAGCTTATATTTCAACTCTTTCTTGGACTCGAACTCAAGTTCTGTCGAAGGGTCATGAGGACTTGAAACGTCAACTCTTTTCTTCTCCGCCGATGCTGCCAGACCTGCTGAGTTTTTCCAGGTAATTCTGTTTTTGTTTTTGTTTTGGAATTTAGTTAAATTCTCAATGGACAAAATAACTAGTTGAGAGATAGATTGATGATTAAAAGATGGAAGAGTTGTCATTCATCTGCAATTTACACTGGGAGTGCAACACACACATGCTAATGCAGGGAGGTACGGGTGATGAGCAGATTGTCAGAAATGTGTTGGGAGTGTTCTCATGTGCTAAAGACAGTGGTCTAGATTAGACAATGTTTTATTCCCCAGTCAGTCTTATTCACCATTGGCTTCTGAGCTGTCCCTGTGCAACCAGATGATTCATGTTGTACTCTGTGCTGAATTATTTCAATTTTGAAACTATATAGTGATCATACACCTCCAGTCATTCTATAAATCTCTTCACCAGAAGCAGTGTGAACCTCTATCTATTCTACCTCTGAGGAGAGTTTCTATAACCCACTGCTGCTCTCGCAATTCCCATTTTATAATACCCCGGGTCTCTGAAACCAGACCACAGTCCTCACTGCTTAAAATTATCGTGTGATAAGCAAATGAACCAGATAGGCAGATCATGCTCACTCTCAGATTGCTCCACTGCTGGGAATGAGCAAAAACTGAATTCACTGCTGGCTGAGAAATTTAGCTTGACCTTTCATTGAACCTTTGTTTGCAGTGAAGAAAAAAATTGCACCGCAGTTCTGGAGCTGTCCACACGAGGCAGTTAACAAGGGTCCCATGGAAAAGAATTTTCACATCATCATTGTTCGGGATCCAGTCAAGGCAAACTCAAAGAAATATTTACAGATGCTCTGGAACCATCTACCTATTGTGTTTTCTGTAGGTTTGACTTTGTAAATTCATTTTAGTTGTAAAAAAACTGAATGTCAGTGTTAACCTGAATGTACCAGACTGATGGGGTGATTCCTCCTACCTTTCTGAGCAGACAGGAGAGCATTGTGGACTTGCCATGTGGTCTCCACAGTGTAATCGCAAGGTGAAAAAACAATTCTTTATTCTGTGCAACATGTAAACTGGCTCAAAAATCAGAGGCATGAGTTTCAGTTTACACAATACAGAGGTCTGTTTATGGTAAAAGCCTTTTTGTTGTGCAGACAACTCCATTTGTAAATTGCAAACCCAGGCCGAATGATAACAATTTTAACTAGACACTCTCTTCCTGTGTTAACAATTCTCAATCCTTGTGACAGGCAGAAACCTAACTGTCATCAATAAAGCCTTGCATCCTGATACAGGCTGAGCAATCTTTATTGTGCTGTTATCACCTCAGATCCTACATTCTAGCTACCGGCCCTGCAAGTGTTTGATGGGGACAGTGTAGAGGGAGCTTTATTCTGTATCTAACCCCGTGCTGTACCTGTCCTGGGAGTGTTTGATGGGGACAGTGTAGAGGGAGCTTTATTCTGTATCTAACCCCGTGCTGTACCTGTCCTGGGAGTGTTTGATGGGGACGGTGTAGAGAGAGCTTTACTCTGTATCTAACCCCATGCTGTACCTATCCAGTGCCAGTACACCCCCTGCAGACCCCTCTCCCAGTGCTGATATCTCCCCTGTAGACCCCTCTCCCAGTGCTGATATCTCCCCTGCTGACCCCTCTCCCAGTGCTGATATCTCCCCTGAAGACCCCTCTCCCAGTGCTGATATCTCCCCTGAAGACCCCTCTCCCAGTGCTGATATCTCCCCTGAAGACCCCTCTCCCAGTGCTGATATCTCCCCTGAAGACCCCTCTCCCAGTGCTGATATCTCCCCTGAAGACCCCTCTCCCAGTGCTGATATCTCCCCTGAAGACCCCTCTCCCAGTGCTGATATCTCTCTTTCAGACCCCTCTCCCAGTGCTGATATCTCCCCTGTGGACCCCTCTCCCAGTGCTGATATCTCCCCTGTGGACCCCTCTCCCAGTGCTGATATTTCCCCTGTGGACCGCTCTCCCAGTGCTGATATCTCCCCTGAAGACCCCTCTCCCAGTGCTGATATCTCCCCTGTGGTCCCCTCTCCCAGAGCTGATATCTCCCCTGAAGACCCCTCTCCCAGCGCTGATATCTCCCCTGAAGACCCCTCTCCCAGTGCTATTACTTCCCTTGTAGACCCCTATCTGAGTGCTGATACTTCCGCTGTGGACCCCTCTCCCACTGTTTATGCCTCTGTTGTAGACCCCTCTCCCTGACCTGCTTCCTCCACTGTAGACCCCTCCCCCATTGCTGGTGCCTCACCTGTAGAACTCTTTCCTTGTCCTGCTACCTCCCGTTAGACCCCTCTCCCAGTGCCAGTTCCTCCCCTGTTGACCCTTCCCCCAGTGCTGCTACTTCCCCTGCAGACCCACCTCCCAGTGCTGACACTTCACCTGCGGTTGATCAGCTGACATTTCCGTTATTTTATAAATAACATCTGTGTGACCACGGTGAGCTACCGGGAATCCCTCTGTAATACGGGAAATCACATTACAGTTTCTCTACTGTCACTTGCCTGATCTCCGCTTCCCTCTGCTGCTTGAAGTCTTGAATGGAACTGAATTACTTTTGAAATGTCTTTTTGAGATGTGGCCTCCCCCTGGTATAGTTTCCTTCTGCTGCCATGCGGTCAGTTGAGGTGCCTGGGAACCTGATGAGACACAATTTTGGTGTGGGAGTCGGGATAGGTGGAAAGATCAGTTGGGATTTGAATATGTACTTTTTCCAATACATCTACAGAGACTTTCAAAAGAAAGGATTGGAACTAGGTGTTTACTAAAACCCGCTTTCACAGCCACATCTCCTTTCTCAGTGATTGTCTCCATCTCCGACTTAACCCATGTGGATTTCAACTGAAATTCCACCCCTCATGTTTCGAACCCACCCAGGATTACAGGTACCTCCGGGACATAAAACGTTTCTCGGACTGCTGTTCCCGTCACATTCTGAGATCCACACTCAGTGCCATGCGCCGCCATATGAACACACTCGACCTCTCCCTCCAGCAGCATCGCCGTACCCTTTTTCAAAGCTGCACGTGCCCCCCAGTTTCATTTTATCCTTCGGCTCATCCGACGCCTCAACAAGAAACTTTTTCTCTTTCTCTCAAGTGCTAAGGAACGCAAGCTCCAACAACTCATCGATACCAATACCCATCTAGGACCCTCCACCCCTTCCTGTCCCTCCGTCCCCACCCCATCTTCCAATCCCAGCCCCAGCCGTGTATTCACTATACCCCCTGACCTTCCCCTCTCCGATGCTGAACGTTCAGTGCTCAGCAAAGGACTTAGTTTCATACCCTTACGCCCTCACCTCAATGAATTTCGGGCTCGGCATGATGCTGAACTCTTCTTCTGCCGTCTTCGTCTCCGGGCTCACTTCTTTGGGCAGGAGTCCTCTCCCAGTTCAACGGATCCTTTTACCCATCTCCAATATTCTCCCTCCACCTGGACCCCTCCCTCTGGATTCTTACCTTCTCTTGATCTTTTCATTGAGAACTGTCGGCGCGACATTAGTCATCTCAATTTCTCTGCTCCTCTCACCCATTCTAACCTGTCTCTCTCTGAACTTACTGCACTCCATTCTCTCAGGTCCAACCCTGACATTGTCATCAAACCCGCTGACAAGGGTGGTGCTGTTGTTGTCTGGCACACTAACCTCTACCTCGCGGAGGCTGAGCGTCAACTCGCAGACACTTCCTCCTACCTCTCCCTGGACCATGACCCCACCACTGAACATCAAGCCATTGTTTCCAGGACTGTCACTGACCTCATCTCCTCTGGGGATCTCCCTCCCACAGCTTCCAAACTATTAGTCGCCCAACCTTGGACGGCCCCTTCTATCACCTACTCAAAATCCAGAAACAGAACTGCCCCGGTAGACCGATCGTCTCAGCTTGCTCCTGCCCCACAGAACTCATTTCTCGTTATCTTGACTCCCTTCTCTCTCCCCTTGTCCAGTCCCTTCCCACCTACATCCGTGATTCCTCTGACACCTTACGTCACATCAACAATTTCCAGTTCACTGGCCCCAACCGCTTCCTCTTCACAATGGACGTCCAACCCCTCTACACCTCCATCCCCCACCAGGATGGTCTGAGGGCCCTTAGCTTCTTCCTCGAACAGAGGCCCGAACAATCCGCATCCACCACTACTCTCCTCCGTCTGGCTGAACTTGTTCTCACGCTGAACAATTTCTCCTTCAACTCCTCTCACTTCCTCCAAATAAAAGGTGTGGCTATGGGTACCCACATGGGCCCCAGCTATGCCTGTCTCTTTATGGGGTATGTGGAACATTCCTTGTTCCAGTCCTACTCCGGCCCCCTTCCACAACTCTTTCTCCGGTACATCGATGATTACTTCGGTGCCGCTTCATGGTCTCGTCGGGACTTGGAAAAATTTAATAATTTTGCTTCCAATCTCCACCCCTCCATCATTTTCACGTGGTCCATCTCTGACACTTCCCTTCCCTTCCTTGACCTCTCTGTCTCAATCTCTGGTGATAGACTGTCCACCAATATCCATTACAAACCCACCGACTCCCACAGCTATCTCGACTACAGCTCCTCACACCCCGCTTCCTGTAAGGACTCCATCCCATTCTCTCAGTTCCTTCGCCTCCGTCGCATCTGTTCTGATGATGCTACCTTCAAAAACTGTTCCTCTGACATATCCTCCTTCTTCCTTAACCGAGGTTTTCCACCCATGGTCGTTGGCAGGGCCCTCAACTGTGTCTGGCCCATCTCCCGCGCATCCGCCCTCACGCCTTCTCCTCCCTCCCAGAAACATGATAGGGTCCCCCTTGTCCTCACCTATCACCCCACCAGCCTCCGCATTCAAAGGATCATCCTCCGCCATTTCCGCCTACTCCCACATGATGCCACCACCAAACACATCTTCCCTTCACCCCCCTTATCGGCGTTCCGTAGGGATCCCTCCCTCCGGGACACCCTGGTCCACTCCTCCATCACCCCCTACTCCTCAACCCCCTCCTATGGCACCACCCCATGCCCACGCAAAAGATGCAATACCTGCTCCTTCACTTCCTCTCTCCTCACCGTCCAAGGACCCAAACACTCCTTTCAAGTGAAGCAGCATTTCACTTGCATTTCCCCCAACTTAGTCTACTGCATTCGTTGCTCCCAATGTGGTCTCCTCTACATTGGAGAGACCAAATGTAAACTGGGTGACCACTTTGCAGAACACCTGCGGTCTGTCCGCAAGAATGACCCAAACCTCCCTGTCGCTTGCCATTTTAACACTCCACCCTGCTCTCTTGCCCACATGTCTGTCCTTGGCTTGCTGCATTGTTCCAGTGAAGCCCAACGCAAACTGGAGGAACAACAACTCATCTTTCGACTAGGGACTTTACAGCCTTCCGGACTGAATATTGAATTCAACAACTTTAGGTCGTGAGCTCCCTCCCCCATCCCCACCCTCTTTCTGTTTCCCCCTTCCATTTTTTTTCCAATAAATTATATAGATTTTCTTTTTCCCACCTATTTCCATTTAAAAAGAGAAAAAGAAAAAAAAAAAATTATTTATTTTTTTTTTAACATCTTTTATGATCTCCCCACCCCCACTAGAGCTATACCTTGAGTGCCATACCATCCATTCTTAATTAGCACATTCGTTTAGATAATATCACCAACTTTAACTGTAACACCTATGTGTTCTTTTGTAATATTGTTGTTGACATCTTTTGGTGATCTGCTTCTATCACTGCTTGTTTGTCCCTACAACCACACCCCCACTCCACCTCTCTCTCTCTCTCTCTCCGACCCCCACACACACACCTTAAACCAGCTTATATTTCAACTCTTTCTTGGACTCGAACTCAAGTTCTGTCGAAGGGTTATGAGGAATCGAAACGTCAACTCTTTTCTTCTCTGCCGATGCTACCAGACCTGCCGAGATTTTTCGAGGTAATTCTGTTTTTGTTTTTGTTTTGGAAGTTAGTTAAATTCTCAATGGACAAAATAACTAGTTGAGAGATAGATTGATGATTAAAAGATGGAAGAGTTGTCATTCATATGCAATGTACACTGGGAGTGCAACACACGCATGCTAATGCAGGGAGGTACGGGTGATGAACAGATTGTCAGAAATGTGTTGGGAGTGTTCTCATGTGCTAAAGACAGTGGTCTAGATTAGACAATGTTTTATTCCCCAGTCAGTCTTATTCACCATTGGCTTCTGAGCTGTCCCTGTGCAACCAGATGATTCACGTTGTACTCTGTGCTGAATTATTTCAATTTTGAAACTACATAGTGATCATACACCTCCAGTCATTCTATAAATCTCTTCACCAGAAGCAGTGTGAACCTCTATCTATTCTACCTCTGAGGAGAGTTTCTATAACCCACTGCTGCTCTCGCAATTCCCATTTTATAATACCCCGGGTCTCTGAAACCAGACCATAGTCCTCACTGCTTAAAGTTATCGTGTGATAAGCAAATGAACCAGATAGGCAGATCATGCTCACTCTCAGACTGCTCCACTGCTGGGAATGAGCAAAAACTGAATTCACTGCTGGCTGAGAAATTTAGCTTGACCTTTCATTGAACCTTTGTTTGCAGTGAAGAAAAAAATTGCACCGCAGTTCTGGAGCTGTCCACACGAGGCAGTTAACAAGGGTCCCATGGAAAAAGAATTTTCACATCATCATTGTTCGGGATCCAGTCAAGGCAAACTCAAAGAAATATTTACAGATGCTTTGGAACCATCTACCTATTGTGTTTTTTGTAGGTTTGACTTTGTAAATTCATTTTAGTCGTAAAAAAACTGAATGTCAGTGTTAACCTGAATGTACCAGACTGATGGGGTGATTCCTCCTACCTTTCTGAGCAGAGAGGAGAGCATAGTGGACTTGCCATGTGGTCTCCACAGTGTAATCGCAAGGTGAAAAAACAATTCTTTATTCTGTGCAACATGTAAACTGGCTCAAAAATCAGAGGCATGAGTTTCAGTTCACACAGACACCTCAGATCCTTCATTCTAGCTACCTACATGTTGTATCTGAATAGGGAATGTTTTATGGGGTAGTGTAGAGGGAGCTTTACTCTGTATCTAACCCCGTGCTATTCCTGTCCTGGGAGTGTTTGATGGGGACGGTATAGATGGAGCTTTACTCTGTATCTAGCCCCAAGCTGTACTGGTCCTGGGAGTATTTGACGGGGACAGTGTAGGGGGAGCTTTACTTTGTATCTAACCCCATGCTGCATCTGCCCAGTGCCAGTACCTCCCCTGTTCATGCCCCTCCCAGTGCTGTTCCCTCTCTTGTAGGTCTCTCTCTCAGTGTTACTCCCACCCCTGTAGATCTCTCTCCAAGTGCCGGTACTCCCCTGTAGACGCCCCTCCCAGTGCTGGTACCTCCCCTGTAGACCCCTCTTCCAGTTCATACCTTAACTGCAAATCCCTCTCCCAGCACTGGTACCTCCCCTGCACACTCCCCAATCCCAGTGCTGCTACCTCCCCTGTTGACCCCTCTCCCAGTGTGCCTGCTATTGACAGTAGCATCTAAAAGAGTTGGAGAGAGGAGGAGCACGATATCCAGGTCAGTCCAATCTGTGGCTCCAGAACAAAACGACTACATTCTGAGACAAATCAAAGTGTGAAGTCACAGGAAAACAGGTACTTTATTTGCTGGTGAGTATTTGTCTCATTTCTCTATGAATACATGAGTAATTTTAGTAATTGTAAAGTTTAGTTAGTTGTATGATTTACTAACAATACTAAAACTTATTAGATTGGCTGGTGAGCATTTCCTATTTAACTTAACTAAGGGATTTCAATCAGGTTAAGTAGAACATTTAATGAAGTAAAGAATATGAACACTGGCCAGGCAAGAGACATTAATTAAAATTTAATCAGTAAATTAAGTAATTAATTAACCCTATAAAGGTGCAAGGGCAGGTGATGTGATACAGCAGCAGAATGTGGGGCCTTGTAGTCACCAGTGTGATCAAAGCAAACACATCTGCAGCGTGTGCCTTGTGCCTTGTGTCTGTCCCTGTCCCTTCAGGAGCTTTGGCTTAGAGTCATTGAGCTGGAGGCCGAGCTGCAGATGCATCAGGGTGAGGGAATGTGTTTCACACCCCTTGTGATTAGGTCGCCTGATTTGGTCAAGGGCAGGGGGATGTGCTTCCGGCTGAGGCAGGTATGGGGACCAGAATGTCGAACTGGAGGAGCCGGAGCCCTTGCAATTGTCCAGTAGGTCCTTTCAGCTTGTGTGGATAAGAGCAGAGCCTGCAATGTGGATGAGCACACTGACCATGGCACCATGCAGGAAGCCATTCAAATAGGAGAAGTTAATAGGAATATAGTGGCAGTCGGGGACACCAGATGGACAAAGTTCTCTGCAGCTGAGAGTGAGAACCCAAACATGGTGTTGCCTGCCTGGTGCCAGGGTTCAGGACATTTGCTCTAGGCTGGAGAGGGACTAGCAGTGACAGGGGTAGATCCAGTTATCATCATCCATATGGAAACCAAGGACACGGATTGGACTAAGAAAGAGGTTCTGCTGAGGGAGTCTGGGCAGCTAGGACTAAATTAAAAAGCAGAACCTCAAAGGTAGTAATCTTTGGATTACTACCTGAGCCACGGGCAAATTGGTACAGGGTAAATAAGCTTAGAGTTGAATGTGTTGTTCAAAGATTGGTGTGGGAGAAATGAGTTTCGATTGATGGGGCACTGGCACCACTACTGGGGAAAGTCGGACAATCTTCACCTGAACAGTGTTCTAGCGAGTCATTAAACTAGGGCGGTAGAGAGGGTTTTAAACTAAATAATGTGTGTGAGAGATCAAATGAGGGAAGATGTGATAAATTAAAAAGAGAGAAAAAAGCAAGAGAGCAAAGTAGCAGTAAGGGGATTGATAATCTCTTTTTTATTCATTCACAGGATGTGGCGTCACTGGCTGGGCCAATGTTTATTACCCATCTTGAGGAGGTGGTGGTGAGCTCCCTTCTTGAACCGCTGCAGTTCATGTGGTGTAGGTGCACCCACCGTGCTGTTGGGGAGGGAGTTCCAGGATTTTGACCCAGCGACAGTGAAGGAACAGCGATATATTTCCAAGTCAGGATGGTGAGTGACTTGGAGGGGAACTTCCAGATGGTGGTGTTTCCATGTATCTGCTGCCTTTGTCCTTCTAGATGGTAGTGGTCATGGGTTTGGAAGCTGTTGTCTAAGAAGCCTTGGTGAATTCCTGGAGAGCATCTTGTAGATGGTACACACTGCTGCCACTGTGCGTCGGCAGTGGAGGGAGTGAATGTTTGTGGATGTGATGCCAATCAAGTGGGGCTGCTTTGTCCTGGACAGTGTCAAGCTTCTTGAGTGTTGTGGGAGCTGCACTTACAACATCCAGGCAAGTGAGGAGTATTCCATCACACTTCTGACTTGTTCCTTGTAGATGGTGGACAGGCTTTGGGGAGTCAGGAGGTGAGTTACTTGTCAAACGATTCCTAGCATCTGACCTGCTTTTGCAGCCACAGTATTTATATGGCTAGTCCAGTTAAGTTTCTGGTCAATGGTAACCCCCAGAATGTTGATAGTGGTGGATTCAGTGATGGTAATGCCATTGAACATCAAGGGGCGGTGGTTAGATTTTCCCTTGTTGGAGATGGTCATTGCCTGACACTTGTTTGGCGCAAATGTCACTTGCCACTTGTCAGCCCAAGCCTGGATATTGTCTTGCTGCATTTGGACTTGGACTGCTTCAGTATCTGAGGAGTCGCAAATGGTGCTGAACGTTGTGCAATCATCATTGAAATCCTCACTTCTGACCTTATGATGGAAGGAAGGTCATTGATGAAGCAGCTGAAGATGGCTCGGCCGAGGACACTACCCTGAGGAACTCCTGCAGTGATGTCCTGGACGTGAGACGATTGTCCTCCCACAACCACAACCATCTTCCTTTGTGCTAGGTATGACTCCAGCAATTGAAGAGTTTTCCCCCTGATTCCCATTGACTCCAGTTTTGCTAGGGCTTTTTAATGCCACACTCGGTCAAATGCTGCCTTGATGTCAAGGGCAGTCACTCTCACCTCACCTCAGGCATTCAGCTCTTTTGTCCATGTTTGAACCAAGGCTGTAATGAGGTCAGGAGCTGAGTGGCCCTGACAGAACCCAAACTAGGCATCAGTGAGCAGGTTATTGCTAAGCAAGTGCTGCTTGATAGCACAGTTGATGACCCCTTCCATTACTTTACTGATGATCGAGAGTAGACTGATGGGATGGTAACTGGCCAGGTTGGATTTGTCCTGCTTTTTGTGTACATTACATTCCTGGGCAATTTTCCACATTGGCGGTTAAATGCCAGTGTTGTAGCTGTACAAGAATATCTTGGCTAGGGGCGCGGCAAGTTCTGGAGCACAAATCTTCAGGACTATTGCTGGAATATTGTCAGGCTCCAAAGCCTTTGCAGTTTCCAGTGCCTTTAGCATTTCTTGATATTACTGGGGGTGGGGGGGGTGCGGGATTGAATTGGATGAAGACTGGCATCTGTGATGCTGGGGACCTCCGGAGGAGGCCGAGATGGATCATCCACTCGGCACTTCTGGCTGAAGATTGTAGCAAATGCTTCAGCCTTATCTTTTGCGCTGATGTGCTGGGCTCCCCCGTCATTGAGGAGGGGGATATTTGTGGAGCCTCCTCCCCTAGTGAGTTGTTCAATTGTCCACCACCATTCACGACTCGATGTTGCAGGACTGCAGAGCTTAGATTGGATCTGTTGGTTGTGGGATCACTTAGCTCTGCCTATCATTTGCTGCTTATGCTGTTTGGTATGCAAGTAGCCCTTTCTTATAGCTTCACCAGGCTGACACCTCATTTTTAGGTATGCCTGGTGCTGCTCCTGACATGCCCTCCTGTACTCTTCATTGAACCAGGGTTGATCCAATTGCTTGATGGTAATGGTAGAATGTGGGGATATGCCGTGCCGTGAGGTTATAGATTGTGTTCGAGTACAATTCTGCTGCTGCTAATGATCCACAGCTCTCCATGGAAGCCCAGTCTTCAGTTGCTAGACCTGTGGCAGGAAGGGACAGAGCATAGAAAATTAAGGACGCACCAGCAGATAAGGCTATAGGTTGCAATAATAATAAAAGGACAGAATTAAATGCACATTTTCTGAATGCACACAACGTTCACAACAAGTTAGATCAATTGACAGCTCAAATGGAAGTAAACAAGTGTGATCTATGTGGTATTCTGGAGATGTGGCTGCAGGGTGACCAAGGCTGGTAACTGAAGGTTCAAGGGTATTCAGCATTTCGGAATAATAGGCAAAAAGGAAAAGTAGGTGGGGTAGCACTGTTAATAAAGGATGGGATCAGCACATTGGTGAGACAGGATCGTAGGTCAGAAGGTCAAGGTCAAGGTCAGAAGGTCAAGGTGTAACATCAGTTTGGGTGGATTTAGGTAACAGCAAGAGGCAACAAACAGTGGTAGAAGTTGTTTATAGGCCACCAAACAGCAGTGGTTATGTAGGGCACAGTATAAATCAGGAACTTGGAGGTGCATGTAATAGGAGTAATACAGTAAGCATGGGCAACTTCAATCTACCCATAGACTGGGTAAACCAAATTAGCACTAATGCTGTGGACAATGAAGTCCTGGAATGAAATTGGTTTTCTAGAGCTGGATGCTGTTACGAGGAAGTGCTTTTTCTCAAAAAAACAAGGTACGTTTTCTAATTCTCCTTCTCCTGGCTGGATTTTTTAAAAGAACCAACAAACTGTAAAACAAAAACAGAATTACCTGGAAAAACTCAGCAGGTCTGGCAGCATCGGCGGAGAAGAAAAGAGTTGACGTTTCGAGTCCTTCGACAGAACTGTAATCCTGTTAAGGCAATGGAGGGCTGCCAAGTGGGATGAAAAAGGAACAGAACGCCATATCTCCTGAGAAGCGTGAATGACCCCATGTCCTGCTGGGCTTTCACACTATCCTGAAACTCTCCAATTGGCTAATTAAGAATTTTGTTGTAAAGGAGAACGACCATAATATAACAGAATTTTACACTAAGTTCGAAAGTGATGTAGCTCAATCTGAAACTAGGGCCTTATATCTAAACAAATGATGAACATATCCAATTAAAATTATGGTGCCCGGAACTGTAATGACACTGCAGATTTTTAACCTCAGGCTAGATTTGTCCATCATGCCTATGTTAGCCACTTTGTCCTTGTTTAGCGCAAAGGCAAATACATTTATTTTTCAACAGACACATATACAGAATATGAAATTCCTGCCTTCTTTTGGAGATTATTAATGTCAGCATCAACAAATCCAACTGTTATGTTTTACTGTTCGGTCGCTTTGCTTGCGAACTGTTTATTTTTAATTCATTCACAGGATTTGGGCTTTGCTGGCTGGGCCAGCATTTTTACTGCCCATCCCTAGTTACCCTTGTGAAGGTGGTGGTGAGCTGCCTTCTTGAGCCGCTGCAGTCCATGTGGTGTAGGTACACCCACAGTGTGGTTAGGGAGGGAGTTCCAGGATTTTGACCCAGTGACAGTGAAGGAACGGTGATATATTTCCAAGTCAGGATGGTGAGTGACTTGGAGGGGAACTTCCAGGTGGTGGTGTTCCCATCTGTCTGCTGCCTTTGTCCTTCTAGATGGTAGTGGTCATGGGTTTGGAAGATGCTGCCTAAGCAGCCTTGGTGAGTTCCTGCGTTGCATCCTGTGGATGGTACACACTGCTGCTAATGTGCGTTGGTGGTGGAGGGAGTGAATGTTTGTGGATGTGGTGCCAATCAAGCCGGCTGCTTTGTCCTGGACAGTGACAAGCTTCTTGAGTTTTGTGGGAGCTGCACTCATCCAGGCAAGTGGGGAGTATTCCATCACTTCTGACTTGTGCCTTGTAGATGGTGGACAGGCTTTGGGGAATCAGGAGGTGAGTTACTTATCGCAGGATTCTCAGCCTCTGACCTGCTCTTGCACATATACCTGTCCGTCGGCGCGTTAGCAACAATATACTGCAGACGCAGAGACCAATATAAGATGAAGCACAAGCTGTTTATTTACACAGACAACAGGGCATGAACATGATGTGTGCTTCTCCAAGCAGACCCTACTCTAAACTAACCCTTGTAGCCCACACTACACAGCTATTGGATCATACAGTCATGTGGTCAATCTGCTCATATTCTCTTAAAGGTGTGTTACACCTCAGATTACCACATCCCTCCCCCTTTACTTGAAAGCACATTTGTGGCCAGACTAGGCTCAGGTATGAGCTCAACTTGAGTGAACTCAGTGGTTGAGTCCTCCAGCATTTCCTCATTGTCAGCTCCTTTGGAAACTCAGGGGTCTCTATTTTTAAGACTTCTTGGCTCCCACGTAGCTGATTCTTCAGCTCTTCCATTTCTTTTTTATATTTGTTAATTGTTTCCTGGAGAATTAAGTATTGTTGTGCTTTCTCAGCTACTTGATCTTTATCTGGACCAGAGATATGCGGAATTCTTTGTTCTTCTTCATACCTTTTTAGTGGTACAAATTGGGATCTGAGGGAATCTTGCAATATGCGGAAGTCCTTCAGTAGGTTTCCTTTTTCTCTTTGGAGGTTACTGACTTCAACTCGAACTCTGTCCTGAAGCATCAGCTCCACGAGTTCCTTTTGTTGAGTCTTTACTCCAAACAGTAACATTTCCTGCGTCTGATTGGGATCTCAGTAATCTCTCATGATTGATCTCTCTTAACCAGTTTCTTCTGAGTTAGACTCGGTCCTCTGCCTGTTATCACCATGGGGGGGTAGATCAGCAGACCGGCTTCCATATTGTACTGGAACATTTCACTCGTATGTCTTTGCCAGCATAGGTCTTTAATTTAACATCTGAATTTTCCAGCTTTAGTGAGTGGCTTCCTCCACTCAGATACTTAAACGTGTATTTCCCCTATGACTATCATGGATGTGCCTGTATCCACCTCCATTCGGATGGGTTTTTTGTTGACTTCCACTGTCAAGTAGATTGGCTCAGTTTTACCCATGTTTAAGTGGTGCAAAGAGTAAACATCTGACTTTTCTTCTGGTTCCCCCATTATATAAATTTCACGATTTCTCTCTTTTTGTTTGAAATTTTGCCACAATCTGTCTTTACAATGTTCCAATTGTGATGGCAGTAGAAACACTTGGTTCTGTTAAATTGTCATTCATTTGCAGGCTGTCTGGTTCCAATTCTGCCATTATTAATGTGGTTTTTAAATCATTGCTTTTTGCTGGTCTATTAATGGCGGCTGTTTCTCGCCTTTCCACAGAACCCTGCACTGCCAGGCCCTTTCTAACCGGTGCCTCCCTCCCGATGTGAAGGACGGTGTCATTTTGTGCTCCCTTGATTGCTTCTGAATCCCTGACTGTGTATCCATTGTGAGCACCAGCTCCAGCACCTTGCTGAAGTCTAAATTTGTTTCTGACAGCAACTTTTTTTGTATTCATTAATCCCACACACTAATCGGTCTCTTAACATGTCGTTAATCGATGTTCCGAGCTCGCAGTGCTCTG
The DNA here is from genome assembly GCF_017639515.1 of Carcharodon carcharias. Taxonomy (NCBI): domain Eukaryota; kingdom Metazoa; phylum Chordata; class Chondrichthyes; order Lamniformes; family Lamnidae; genus Carcharodon; species Carcharodon carcharias. The sequence continues at coordinate 233,292,177 of NC_054468.1, forward strand.
TCGATTGTTTCCAGACTGCTACAGAGCAAGTGACTATCTCTCCAGCGGTGCGACAACTTGAATTGAATATAAAACGCTGCGTTGTTACCGAGGGTTTTGGCTGAAAGTTGCTTTTCACAAGATTCACCAACTCATCAAAGCTCTTGGAATCTGGAGAGGGTTGGGTGCCGTTAGAATATGGATAAGGCCGTATGTTTTACTGCCACATGTCGATAGGAGGATTGCTCACCTCTTCTCCTCCCCCAATATGTCATTGGCCAAAAAGAAAAACACAAGATGTTCAATATAATGTGACCAGTCATTGGTGATCTGATCAAACGGTTCAATATGGCCAAATTGTGGCACACTAGAGGGCAACAACTTTGACGATTATGGTGAGGGCTGTACTTACAATTGGCCTGCAGCACGGCTAATTCACTACAGTTGGGTTTTTGCGGCTTTCCTTGGTGTTGTCGACTGGTCGTGTTTTGCTCGTTGTTATATTCTGCTGTGGGTCACCTTGCTTGTGAACTGATTGCACATTTATCTGTCGGCAGGTGAGTTGATTACAACGTACTGCAGATGCAGAGACCAATATAAGATAAAACACACGCTGTTTATTTACAGAGACAGTAGAGCACTAACATGATGTGTGCTTCTCCAACCAGACCCTACTCTAAACTAACCCTTAACATTGTAGCCTGCACTACGCAGCAATTGGGTCTTACAGTCATGTGGCCAACCTGCTCACATTCTCTTAAAGGTGTATTACACCTCAGGTCCGCCCAACTCCCATCCCACACTCACCATGATTAACATAGATCAATCTTGATACAAAATCAAAACACTGCTGGAGATCTGAAATGAGGATAGAAAATGCTTAGGCAGTCCCTTGGGATTGAGGATGACTTGCTTCTTTGCCGGTTCGATCGGTTCTGAGATGGCTGATGTGTCCAATGCGCGATCCACAGACACTGCCAGAGAAGGTTTGAGTAGATGTGGTGTTTGGAGGTTCGTGCGCTCCCTTAATGCCTCAACTTTGCCTCTGCAGATTCCTGACAAAGTCTCTTGATGTGTTTAGTGCCTTCCCAGATGGGTCTTCTCCATTTTGACCAGGGTGTCCCATGAGCTCGTGGGTATGTTTGACCTCGTCGGGGATGCTTTGAGGACATCTCTAAAGCGTTTCCGCTGTCCTCCTGGGGCTCTCCTGACATTGCCGAGTTCAGAATGGAGAAGTTGCTTCGGGACTCTGAATAACATGGCCCGGCCAGCAAGGCTGGTTTACAGTGATTAGTGCCTCAATGCTGGGCATGTTGGCTTGGGAGGGTACGCTACTGTTGGAACACTTTTTTTGCCACTGGATTTGGAGGATCTTGTGAAGAGCTTGCAGAGAAACTGTTCCCACTGTTGGAAGGATTGAGAACCAGGCAGCAGAGATTTAAGGTAATTGGGAGAAGAAGCTAAGGTGACAAGAGGAGATGTTTTTCACACAGCGAGCGGTTCAGGTTTGGAATGCACTGCCTGAGAGTGTGATGGAGGCAGGTTCAATTGACGCTTTCAAACTGTTATCTGGAAAGGAAGAACGTGCAGAGTCATGTGGAGAAGGCAGGAAGTGGCATTAAGGGAATTGCTTATTCTGAGAGCCGGTGCAGACTTGATGGGCTGAATGGCCTCCTTCTGCACTGTAACAATTCTGTGAAAGGAAACTACAGAAGTATGAGGGGCAAGTTGACTGTGGTAGATTGAGAAACTACATTAAAAGGTATGATGATGGAAAGGCAATGGCTAACATTTAAAGAATTAATACATAGTTTGCAACAAATTTACATACCTTTGAGGCACAAAAACACAGCAAGAAAAGTGATCCAGCCATGACTAAGAAGAGAAGTTAAGGATTCTATTAGATCAAAGGTTTAAGCTTATAAAGTTGCCAAAAATGTAGTAAGCCTGGGGATTGGGAGCATTTTAAAATTCAGCAAAGGAGAACCAAGAAACTAATAAAGAAAGGGGAAATAGAAAATGAAAATAAACTTACCAGAAACAAAAATGGACTGCAAAAGTATCTATAGGGGTGTAAAAAGGAAAAGATTAGCAAAGACAAATGACAGACAGAGACAGGAGAATTCATAACGGGAAATAAGGAAATGGAAGAGAAACTAAACAATTACTTTGTGTTAAAAGCAAAATACTGTGGATGCTGGAAATCTGAAACAAAAACAAAAATAGAAATAGCTGGAAAAACTCAGCAGTCTGACAGCATCTGCGGAGAGGAACCCAGTTTATGTTTCGAGTCTGTATGACTCTTCATCAGAACTAAGAAATGAGGCGAAATTTAAGCTTGTTGAGGGGGGTGGGACAGGTAGAGCTGGGTAGGGGGCCAGTGATAGGTGGAGGCAAAGAAGGGATTGCCAAAGATGTCATAGACAAAAGGACAAAGGGGTGTTGGCACGCAAGTAGTCCTGTGTTATAGCACCTAGTTGTGATGGCAGGTTTGTAGGCCGTACATCCTAGTGACTGGAGGATTGTATCAGGCAGCATGTCCTTTTGGCTGTTTGCAACAGGCAGACTACTGACCATACTTACCTAGCCCATGCTCACAAAACTCAGAACATAGTGTCCTTTGTAGATTAGCTCGACAAACATCCAGGAGACTCAGGTACAGGTTTTATTGTTTATTATTGATGCATACACAGGGAGAGACAGTCTTGTGCAGTCCAAGACTCTACAAGTTACAGCGATATCAGCTTTTTATACAAGTTCATCACGTACACATATTCTAATCTTGTCATTTTACTATCACGTGTGCAACAGATGCCTGCATCTTCGGTTACTTATTTCCCGTGTGTACCGACACTAGACATTTTTCTCATCCATGCAAGACCACCATATCTTGCTGGGCCTCCTTGATTCCAACACCCACTCCCTGGCCTTGTCCTTTGTTCTACCAGCTTGTTTGTCTCATTCCTTATCCTGTCTAAAGCACATCTGCTTCTCTCCAGTTCTGCTTTTCTGCCTACAGTTCTGTTTTTACTAAAACGCACTTCTAACAAAAATGAAAGTATAAAATTGTTAACCCTTTCAGTGTCCAACATTAGATGTGATTCTGTGATTCGATAGCACTTATTGATCAACATTGAGTGTGTTAAGAATTACACTGTCCTGACTCTCTGTTACTCACTGTCTTGACTCTCTGTTACTCACTGTCCTGAGCCTCTGTTACTCAGTGTCCCGAGTCTCTGTTACTCACTGTCCAGAGTCTCTGTCACTCACTATCTGGGGTCACTTTCAGTCGTTGTCAGGGGTCTCTGTTACTCACTGTCCCGAGTCTCTGTTACTTACTGCCCTGACTCTCTGTTACTCACTGCCCTGACTCTCTGTTACTCACTGTCCTGAGCCTCTGTTACTCACTGTCCAGAGTCTCTGTCACTCACTATCTGGGGTCACTTTCAGTCGTTGTCAGGGGTCTCTGTTACTCACTGTCCCGAGTCTCTGTTACTTACTGCCCTGACTCTCTGTTACTCACTGTCTTGACTCTCTGTTACTCACTGTCCTGAGCCTCTGTTACTCAGTGTCCCGAGTCTCTGTTACCCATTGTCCGCAGTCTATATCACTCACTGTCCTCAGTCTCTGTCACTCACTGTCCAGAGTCTCTGTCACTCACTATCTGGGGTCACTTTCAGTCGTTGTCAGGGGTCTCTGTTACTCACTGTCCCGAGTCTCTGTTACTTACTGCCCTGACTCTCTGTTACTCACTGCCCTGACTCTCTGTTACTCACTGTCCTGAGCCTCTGTTACTCAGTGTCCCGAGTCTCTGTTACCCATTGTCCATGGTCTATATCACTCACTGTCCTCAGTCTTGTCACTCACTGTCTGGGGTCACTTTCAGTCATTGTCTGGGGTCTCTGTTACTCACTGCCCTGACTCTCTGTTACTCACTGTCCTGAGCCTCTGTTACTCACTGCCCTGACTCTCTGTTACTCACTGCCCTGACTCTCTGTTACTCACTGCCCTGACTCTCTGTTACTCACTGCCCTGACTCTCTGTTACTCACTATTCTGACTCTCTGTTACTCACTGTCCTGAGCCTCTGTTACTCACTTTCTTGACAAATGTTTTATGTTCAGATCCATGAAGTTTTATCAGAACTGTCCTGATGAGGGTCATAGACCTGAAACATTGGCTGGAATTTCCTGACTCCTGTTCCCTCCTGGCCCTCTTTGATGGTGCCTGGTCATTAAGGAAACCTCTCCACATACTGCTACAGCCTCAGCAATGGCCACCACAAGCTGGGCTGCTGAGCTGCCGACCCCCTGATTGAACCAGCAGCTCTTGAGTGTGGGATGCCATGCTATCTTTGACAGTGGTCTCAGTGGCAGACTCTTACTGGGCCATTGTCAGCAACATGCCCCCACAGAGTCCTGCCACCAGCCTAATCATGCTCACGTTCTGCTTTAGGGTCTGAAGGCAGGGTTTCTGGTAACTGCCTAAAATTCAGCCCGTTAACTCTGTTGCTCTTCACAGATGCCAGCAGATCTCCTGACTATTTCCAGCATTTTTTGTTTTTATTTCTGATTTATAGCATCTGCAGTATTTTACTTTTATCTAAGTGACCCTGTTGTGGTTTAGATATTGTAATTCTGATATTGCAGCCTGATTACTTCTGTCCTCATATTGCAGCTTTGTTATTATAGCTTGATTAATGCAGTCCTGATATTGCAGTGCTGAATTTATTGTCCTGATTATTGCAATCTTGATGTTGCTGTCCTGATATTACAGCCTGATTATTGCAATCCTGATATTGCAGTGCTGAATTTATTGTCCTGATTATTGTAGTCTTGCTTTTTCTGTCTTGATACTGTAATAGTGATTTTGCAGTCCTGAATTTACAACCTGATTATTGTAATTTTGACATTGCAGTACTAATATTGCTGTCCTGGTATTACAGTCCTGATATTACAGTTCTGATTATTACAGTCCTCATATTGCTGTCCTGATTTTGCAGCTTAATTATTGCTTTCTTGATATAATAGTCCTGATATTGAAGTCCTGAATGTGCAGTCTTTATGTTACAGCCTGATTATTGCAATCCTGATGCTATAATTCTGATATTGCAATCCTGATATTGCAATGCTAAATTTATTGTCCCGATTATTGTGGTCTTGATATTGCAGTCCTGATATTTCAGTGCTGATACTGCAGCCTGATTATTGCAGTCTTGACATCACAGCCTTGATATTGCAGTCCTGATATTATAGTCCTGATATTACAGTTCTGATATTGCAGCCTTATTATTGCAGTCCTGATATTGCAGTCCTGATATTGCTGTCCTGATATTGCTGTCCTGATATTATAGCCTGATTATTGCAGTCTGGATTTTGCAGTTTTGATTACACTCCTGATATTGCAGTCTAATTATTGTCGCCCTGATATTGCAGTCCTGATATTGTTGTTGTGATATTACACTCCTGATATTGCAGCCCCGAATTCATTCCCTATCGATTTGGTGGGTTCTTTAATTGACTACCATAGGTGTAAAAATGGAAGACCAATGGAGATTCTTCCTCCTTATGGCCCAGGACTCACAACAGGAGCTTCGAGAGGTCAGCACCCAAGAGTTCAAATCATTCCACCAACCCCCAACCCTAATGTCTGGAGACGAGGAGAAAGGGAAGCTTTCGAGGAAAATTAAACTTAGCTGCAACTTTTTCAATGGCTTTTATATATTTGTGCATTGTATTCCTTTCTAATATTAATCATGGTTTCTTAAGACATGCTTCATATATAAGAGAAATTCACAAATTTTTGCTTAAATTTAGAATATGATTTGTGTGCAGTATAAATACCAGCACAATCTTGTTTGGCTAAATGGCCTGTTTCTGTACTGTATATTCCATATAATCCCTCGATGTAATCTCATCTACATTCATGTCGCAGTACTGTATAAAATTATTTGATACCTCCTACCCCCTGTTTTTGCAATAAGTTCAGTTATCACTCTTCCTGTTAAATGTGTGAGCTGAAAATTTGGTGTACTTTTGAATCAATATTAAAGTTCAGACACACAACAAACCAACAGTTGCCTTTGGCTATCACTCGTCTCCTTCCCCAGGCGTGATTGTGAATGAGTTGAAGTGAGAGTAAGTGAAACAGTAATCCACCTCGCCCGTTTAATGAGGTTCCTGCAGTTTTGTCAAGTGAATCACTCCCTGTGTATAAAGGCTTAAAATCCAGGGGAAGAATTTATTGCTCCTCCCCCAGCAGCTTTGCAGGCAGGGAGTTTGTTAGATTCCCCGGGTGGCCTTTCTACTGCACCCCTCCCCCCCACCCTGCACCCCCCCCCTCCACCCCCCCACACAAACCCACCCCCCGCACCCCCCTACTGCTCTGACTGCAACTTAACAAGGGTGGGAAAGGCATGGGGAAGCCTGCCTGCCCTCAACCTGGTTGAGGCCATTAAGTGGCACATAAATGGCCCCTGGGTCTTCTGGGGAAGTGGGGGGCTGGGCGGTTGGCGATGGGGGGTAGTTGCGAATGGCAGGTCACCCTACACTGGCCTTAGGCAGTAATGGCAGATACCTCCCTCACTGGCCCCCTTTCTACATCGGGTAATTTCCCCCCTTCTCCCAGGAGTCAGATCAACCAGGCAGAGATTTTATTCACATCGTGAGTAATATAAGCAATGATCAGTCTATATACTTACCAGTAGGGGACTCATCGGTAACTGGGAGCACTGCCATTCTTGGCTATGTTCAGGGAGTTACACTTAATATTTATCCCCTTCTTAGAGCAACCCATCGCCCACCCGGTATTTACACACCCATCACCCACCCGGTATTTACACACCCATCGCCCACCCGGTATTTACACACCCATCGCCCACCCGGTATTTACACACCCATCGCCCACCCGGTATTTACACACCCATCGCCCACCCGGTATTTACACACCCATCGCCCACCCGGTATTTACACACCCATCGCCCACCCGGTATTTACACACCCATCGCCCACCCAAAATTCGTGCACTCATCACAACCTCCCCACTATTCACTTCTGTACAGCTTAGATTGTCAAAGAGTTCATGGTGGGATTGAAATACTGGTTCTACTCAGTGAGGTCTCTGTAGTACTGGTCCGGTAACATAACCAGTCGATCCGCTGTATCTGTGTGAAAGGAAGAATATGACAAAGGGCTAAATGCTCTCAATGGGGGACTCTATTACAGGTGCAATTACACCTGCATCAAGGGGACACAACAATGTCCAAATGAAATATTTTCAGTTGACAGAAAATAGCAACATAATTAATACAGAGACAGATCGTTAAACTTTTGCCCATTGGTTATGATTTAAAGGCATGTTGCATGGGACAGACTCTGTTTAAATGGCTCTATTTAGTCCAGTAATAGGTAGCTTGGAGCTTGTGGCCGTGGACTGACTTGTCAGACAAGATCTCCTTCCCCTCTGGCACCTACCGGGCCAGCCTTGTGCCTCTCCTGAGGCCAGTCACATCGAGTCAAGGTGCCAAATTTATTCACTTGTAGTGGCTGACATCACACACTGTAAACAATTGTTTGCTGACATCATTATCAGCACATTATTATGCTCTGTGCACAACAGGGTTTACCTTGTGTACCATGTGCTACCTCGTAAGATAACATGGATTTTAAAGCTCGGGTACACCACTGGGGTTGTATGATTTACACAGGCTGCAGGTTGGGCCTCTTAACTTAAGTAAGAGTCTGGGGTCATTTAATGTGAAGCAGGGTCTTCATACAGTCTGAGCAGTGGAATGAATCATTTTATCTTTCTATTTATCCCTCTGATCACACCATACCAGGGCAACCCTTCTAATACAGGTGAGCGAGTTTCATGTGTGTGTGTGTGTG